>NW_022589739.1:4826655-4860191 GCF_004348235.1 Phoca vitulina | reverse complement strand
GGGGTGGCTGGGTGATAGACATTGGGGAGGGTATGTGCTATGGTGAGAGCACTGTGAATTGTGTGAGACTGTTGAATCACAGACCTGTACCTCTGAAACAAATAATACATTATATGTTAAAAAAAAAAAAAAAGGAAGAAGATAGCAGGAGGGGAAGAATGAAGGGGGGAAATTGGAGGGGAAGACAAACCATGAGAGACTATGGACTCTGAGAAACAAACTGAGGGTTCTAGAGGGGAGGGGGCTGGGGGGATGAGTTAGCCCGGTGATGGGTATTAAAGAGGGCATGTACTGCATGGAGCACTGGGTGTTATACGCAAACAATGAATCATGGAACACTACATCAAAAACTAATGATGTAATGTATGATGATTAACATAACATAATAATAAAAAAAAGAAAATTCTTCTTACTTATTTTGCTAGCCACTGAGGTTATGCAGGTATTGTTCATTCATTCATTCATTCGACCACCATTTATTGGGGTTTATTTAGAAAAGGACAAAGAAACATGTTGGCAACATTTGCAGAGAGTCTGAAAGGGACTTCTGGGCACTGTCAAGGCACTCAGCGAGTTACACTGCTTTTAGTTGTAAGTAATTTCACTTCTGAATGCACTGTTTTTCTTTTCCTTGATATAGGTACGCTACCAACAATATTTGGCACTGACTGGCATGGGCATGGCCATTTGGGAGCTGTGAGCTTAACAGAAACAAAATTATTATTGAGGAATTTTCCAGATGTAACTGGGAAAGAGCTAGAAAACAATGGGAGGAACTCTTACTGCCCACAGCTATGTAACTGACTAAAACAATTATCCATGTACTGAAAAAGAAATAAAAAGTTGTATTAAATGTCTACTTGTGCCAATAAACAAGACAGACATGTTTTCATAATTCTACATGAGACAAAAGGAAGATGGGGATGGGGAGGAGACATGAGTCAGCATATTCCCTGTGTTGGCCTCCACAAGTTTCTCTCAGCCAGGATGTCTTTGATTTCAGAGAGAGACCAGAGGAAAAAATGGAAGTGGAAAGTTCCCTGTTTGTGTTGGAGTTACTAGAAGCAGCATCCTACCACCGTCTCATTGACTTAAGGGTGCCTGAACTGGGCATCCAAACTCCAAAAGAATCTATATGCCCTGACAAAAACATAATTGCCTTAGAATAATTGCATAAATAGTGAAGAGATGAAAAGTAAAAAATAAATATTAGTAACCATTGTATTCTTCTCCCACTTTATAATACAGGATAATCTAGCATTGTTCTCTGTGTTAAAAGGCTCTGTAGAAGATGGCTCAGTTTATCAGTCAAGTCTTTTTTTGAGGTCTTTGGGAATGCACAAGAGAAAACAATTCCTCGGGGAACTTACAATCAAATAGAGAAGGAAACATTATTGAATAATAAACAACTCATAACAACAAATTAAAGTATTACAGGTGTGGAAAGGAAAGTTCTAGGTTCAAGTGGAGCATTCGACTTACTCATGTCAGGACACAAAGAGAGGACTTTGTTGAAGTGTAGTGGCTTAGGCTGAGTTCTCAACAATGAATAGAAATTAGCCAGGTAAAGAAAGGCTGACACACCCAGCCACAGAAATCAGAAAAGAAAAAGGAATAAAAGGCATTCAAATTGGTAAAGCGAAAAACTTCCACTATTTGCAGATGACATGATATTATATATAGAAAACCCTGGAGATTCCACTAAAAAATTATTAGACTGATAAATTCAGTAAGTTGCAGGATACAAAATAAATGTACAGAAATCCATTGCATTTCTATACACTAATAATGAAGCAACAGAAAGAGAAACTAAGAAAACAATCCCAATGGCAATTGCACCAAAAATAATACGATACTTGGGAATAAACTTAACTAAGGAGGTGAAAGACCTGTACTCTGAAAACTATAAAACACTGATTTAAAAAATTGAAGACAGGGGCGCCTGGGTGGCTCAGTCGTTAAGCGTCTGCCTTTGGCTCAGGTCATGATCCCAGGGTCCTGGGATCGAGCCTTGCATCGAGCTCCCTGCTCAGTGGGAAGCCTGCTTCTCCCTCTCCCACTCCCCCTGCTTGTGTTCCCTCTCTCTCTGTGTCTCTCTCTGTCAAATAAATAAATAAAATCTTAAAAAAAAAAAAAATTGAAGACATCACAAGCAAATGGAAAGATACTCCATGCTCATGGATTGGAAAAACAAATATTGTTAAAATGTCCAGACGACCCCAAACAATCTACAGACTTAATGCAATCCCTATCCAAATACCAGCAGCATTTTTCACAGAACTAGAACAAATAATACTAAAATTTGTGTAGAACCACAAAACATAAATAAATAAAAATAAAAAATAAAAAAACTCCAAATAGCAAAAGCAATCTTGGAAAAGAATAACAATGCTGGAAGCATCAAAATCCCAGATTTCAAGTTATACTACAAACCTATAGTAATCAAAACAGTATGGTACTGGCACAAAAATAGGCACATAGATCAAAAGAACAGAATGGAAAGCCCAGAAATAAACCCACGATTATATGGTGAATTAGTCTTCAACAAAGCAAGAAAGAATATCCAATGGGAAAAAGATAGTCTCTTGAACAAATGGTGTTCAGAAAACTAGACAGCTACATGAAAAAAAAAAATTGAAACTGAACCACTTTCTTACAGCATACACAGAAATAAACTCAAAATGGATTAAATACCTAAATAAGAGACCTGAATCCATGAAAATTCTAGAAAAGTGCACAGGCAGTAATTTCTCTGACATCAGCTATAATAACAGTTTTCTAGATGTCTCCTGAGAAGAGAGAAACAAAAGCTAAAATAAACTATTGGAACTACATTAAAATAAAAAACTTCTGCACAGTGAAGGAAACAACCAAAAAAACTAAAAGACAGTCTACTGAATAGAAGAAGATGACATTTCCAATAAAAAATTAGTATCCAAAATATATAAAGAACTTATACAACTCAATGGGGTGCCTGAGTGGCTCAGTCAGTTAAGTGTCTGCTTTCAGCTCAGGTCATGATCCCAGAGTCCTGGGATCAAGCCCCACATCCTGGCTCCCTGCTCAGCTGGAAGTCTGCTTCTCCCTTTCCCTGCCCCTCCCTCTGCTTGTGCACTCACTTGGTCTCTGTCAAATAAATAAATAAAATCTTAAAAAAAAAAAAAAAAAAAAGAACTTATACAACTCAACATCCCCAAAACAATAATCCAATTAACAAATGGGCAGAAGCAGGGTCCCTGGGTGACTTATTGGTTAAGTGTCCAGCTCTTGGTTTCAGCTCAGGTCATGATCTCAGAGTCATGAGATCAAGGCTTGCATCAGACTCTGCACTCAGTGCAGAGTTTGCTAGAGATTCTCTCTTCCTCCCTCTCCCTCCCCCTCTATTTCTCCCTCTGCTTGAGCTCTCTCTCTCTCTCTCAAATAAATAAATAAAATCTTTTTTAAAAATAAAATTAAAAGTAGGCAGAAGACATGAACAGCTATTTCTCCAAAGAAGGCATACAGATGGCCAACAGACACATGAAGAGATGCTCAACATCACTCATTATCAGGGAAATGCAAATCAGAACCACAACGAGATCTCACTTCACACCAGTCAGAATAGCTAAAATAAAAAACACAAGTGTTGACAAAGATGTGGAGAAAAAGAACTTTGTACACTGTTGGTGCGAATGCAAACTGGTACAGCCACTGTGGAAAAGAGTATAGAGGTTCCACAAAAAATTAAGAAATACATATACCCTACAATCCAGTTGTCACACTACTGGGTATTTACTCCCTCTCCCCCACAAAAACCCCACTAATTTGAAAGGATATATGCACCCCTATGTTTATTGCAGCATTATTTACAATAGCCAAATTATAGAAGCAGTCCACATGTCCACTGATAGTTGAATGGATGAAGAAGATGTGGTATATATGTACAGTGGAATATTATTTAGCCATAAAAAATGAAATCTTGCCATTTGCAACAACATGGATGGAGCTAGAAAGTATAATGCTAAGTGAAATAAGTCAGTCAAAGACAAATACTATATGATTTCACTCATATGTGGAATTTAAGAAACAAAACAAATGAACAAAAGAAAAAAAAAGAGACAAACAGACTCTTAAATATAGAGAACAAACTGATGGTTACCAGAGGAGAACTGGGTGTGGGGATGGGTGAAATAAGTGAAGGGGATTAAGAGTACACTTACCTTGATGAGCACTGAGTAATATATAGATAGAATTGTTGAATCACTATATTATACACCTGAAACTACTTTATTTTTTTTAAAGATTTTATTTATTTCTTTGAGGGGGAGAGGGGCAGAGGGAGAGAGAGAATCTCAAGCAGACTCCATGATGAGTGAGGAGCCCGGAATGGGCCTAGATCTCACAACCCTGAGGTCATGACCTGAACCAAAATCAAGAGTCAGACCCTTAATCAACTGAGCCACCCAGGAAAGGGAGAAAGGGAGGAAGGGAGGAAGGGAGGAAGGGAGGAAGGGAGGAAGGGAAGAAGGGAGGAAGGAAGGAAGGAAGGAAGGAAGGAAGGAAGGAAGGAAGGAAGGAAGGAAGGAAGGAAGGAAAACACAGATTTCCAAGCACATGAAATGTATATGGGTAGGTCCTAAGGCAGAAGAGACCTTGACATGTTTGAGGAACTGGGAGAGATCTTGTGTGGCCAGTGGGACACAACTGACTCAAACTGAGGTTAGAAAGATAGGCTAGATCACATAAGTTGGTCAAATTAAGAGCTTTAGATTTTATTCTAAAAGCAATGAAAAAATCAATAAATTCATTAAACTGCTTTAAGTTAGAGAGAAGGAATAGTTTCAGAGCAGGAAAATCACTGATAGTTTTCCATTTTTAAAAGATCATTTGGAGGTGGGACTTCCAGAATGGCAAAGAGCTCAGTGGACACTCACCCCAGCAAAACAACAATTTAACTGGAGAGAATTATTTTAAGAAAATAACAATTTAAAGTCTCTGGAAATTGTCCTAAAGACATACAGCAAATGGAGAAAAGTTCATTTCAGAAAAGCCATTAAATCTTGGTAAAAATAGTGAGCCACCATTCACTCCTTTACTCACTCCCAGCACCATGTTATATAAACCCCAGGTTTTCAAACTCACACAGAGAAATACCTGTCAAGAAGCAGTCGGGAAAGTGAGAAAACCCTCTCCCTGCATTTCCCAGTATGGGATTATAGGTTCAACCCAGTAAGGGCATGTTGCTGGGGTTTCTTATCCACCACCACTGACATCCCCCTACCACCAACCTTGTATTGCAGAAGCTCTATTCCAGGCAGGCATAGCCACGAGGATCAGACTCCCTTTTTCTATCCAGCACCCACTCACAGGATAGAAACTCTACCCCAAGCATGAAAGGCTGAGAATACTGGTGCTCCATTCACCTCATGCATTCACTCAACTACATGTACTCAATAAGCAGAATTTCTATGTCTGGAGGGTCAAGCTAAGAAGACAAGGGATTGACTCTTCCCCATTCCGCCCCCCCAACCCCCACCCCCCACCCCAGTATCCTCTTGCACAGCAGGGTGTTAAAATAAAAGTAGGTCTCTATCCCCAATTCCAGCACAGAGGCACAGGGGTTATGCTCAGGGGGAGAGGTAGGCTATGAGATAAAGAACTCTGCAGGTCTGCCTAAGGGAACTGAGTGCTTACAACAGAGTGGAGAATGCTATGCCTAAGAAGGTTGTTGAAAATCATGAAGATCAGGTGGAGAAAAAAGAAGAGGAAGCTGGTAGCTCCATTATACAAACCAAAGAGCAGAGCAGACGAAAGTTTAATGGGGAGTGCCAGGGAAAGAGCTACAAAGAGACCTCTGGGATCATAATCAACTCTGGTGTCAGGAAGGCTGTGGGCATGTGCACCATTGCACCCCTGCAGGAGCAATTGAAAGTAGACATGTGGCAGACAAGAAAGCATTCCCCAAGCCACACATAGACCCATTGACACAAGGTGAAACTTCAATGGAACAAGGGGAGTGACTAAAACATCTGATCAAACACTGACTGAACAATAAGCTACTCTGCCCCAGAGTCAACTCCTAAGAAGCCAAAATTAAAAATAAAATGACACTCATCCCTGGCAATCTGAAGAATGTGTGGTGCACACAACAACATCCTCCCAGGAGTGATCAGAGAAGGAATTTCTAAGTTACCTGTCCCTGGCTGACTGTGGTAGAAAAATGTAAACTTCCTGAATTGTGATAGATTACAAACCACACACATCTATTAGTAAAAGTTAAAAAAAAAATCTAAGTGGCTAAGGGAAATAAAGCACAACCTTTGACCAATAAGTGACTTATGGTGGCCAAGAAGTGATCCTTAGGAATCCAGACTAAAAGATAAAAACCAGGGGCGGGGGGAGGGGGGATAAGGGAAGATCCTGAGTAGGTAAATTAGAGGCTGCACCGTACAGGGAAATATAAACTTTGCACAATTAGTTCAGCCAACTCACTAAAGAAATAAATAAACAAGCAAAGAAAAATAAACAACAACTCCCTGGGAAGGGGAAAATAAGTACCCAAATTGCTACAATATAATATCTAAAATGTCTAGTTTTCAACAAAAAACCATAAGATATGAAAAGAAACAGGAAAGTATCACTCTATATATAGGAAAAATGCAGGCAATAAAATCTGCCATTCAAAGAGGAACAGATGGTAGAATTAGCAGACAAAACTTCAAAGCAGTTATTACAAATATGTTCCAAGAACTAAAGGAAACCACAATTGAAGAATTAAAGGAAAGTATGATGACAATGTCACATCAAAAAAAAAGAATATCAATAAAGAAATTATTTAAAAGAATCAATGGAATTCTGGAGTTGAAAAGTAACACTTTAAGTAACAATAACCAAAGTGAAGAATTCAGAAGAGCACTTCAATAGTAGATTTGAACTGGCAGAAGAAAAAATAGACCAATTGGCAGATACATTAATAGAAATTATACAATCTGGGGGCACTTGGGCTCAGTCAGTTAAGCATCTGACTCTTGATTCTGACTCAGGTCATGATCTCAGGGTCATGAGATCCAGCCCCACATCAGGCTTCATGCTCAACAGGGAGTCTGCCTGAGATTCTTTCTCTTCTTCTCCCTCTGCCCCTCCTCCCTCTTTAAAATAATAATAATAGAAAAAGAAATTATGCAATCTGAAGAACACAAAAGAAAAGGGAAAAAAATGAACAGTCTCAGAGAAGTGTGGGACATCATTAAGTTCACCATCATATATGTAATAAAAGTATTAGAGAGGAGGGAAAGAAAGGGACAGAAAAAATTATTCAGAAAATTAATGCAAAAATTTTCCAAACTTTGCTGACAAACATTGACCTATGCATCCAAGAAGCTCAACAAACTCCAGTAAGATAAACACAAAGAGATACTTATTCAAACACATCATAGTCAAAAAGTTAAAACAAAAAGAAAATCCTGAAAGCAGGAAGAGAAGATGTACTGGGCATGTACAGTTGACCCTTAAACAACACGGGTTTGAACTGCATGGGTCTACTTAATCACGGATTTTTTTTTCAATAAATACAGTACCATACTGTAAATGTATTTTCTCTGCCTTAGGATTTTCTTAATAGCATTTTCTTTTCTCTAGCTTACTTTATTGTAAGAATACAGTATATAATACATATAACATACAGAATATGTATTAATTGTGTTATTAGTAAAGCTTGCAGTCAACAGTGGACTATTCATTGTTAAGTTTTGTGGGACTCAAAAGTTATATGTGGCTAAACAACCAAAGGGTCAATAAAGACATCAAAGAGGAAATTAAAAAAATACATGGAGACAAACAAAAATGAAAATACAACAATCCAAAATCTTTGGGAAGCAGCAAAAGCAGTTCTAAGAAGGAAATTTATGGTGCTTATGGTGCTGTGGGCCCATCTCAAGAAACAAGAAAAAACTCAAACGGACAATCTAACCTTACATCTAGGAGAAGCTAGACAGAGAAAAACAAACAAAACCCAAAGCTAGTAGAAAAAAGGAAATAATAAAGATTAGAGGGGAAATAAATGAGAGACTAAGAAAAAAATAGAAAAGGTCAATGAAGTTAAGAGGTGGTTCTTTGAAAAGTTAAAGTTGATAACTTTTAGGCAGACTCATTGAGAAAAAAAGAGAGAGGACCCAAATAAATAAAATCAGAAATGAAGCAGAAATAACAACTGACACTACAGAAATAAAAGAATTATAAGGGTATTATGAAAAATTATATGCTGACAAATTGGGCAACCTAGAAGGAATGGGTAAATTCCTAAAAACATAATCTTCCAAAACTGAATCAGGAAGAAATAGAAAATCTGAACAAACCAATTACTAGTAACAAAATTGAGTCGGTAATCCAAAAACTCCCAACAACCAAAGTCTAGGACCAGATGGCTTCATAGGTGAGTTCTATCAAACATTTAAAGAAGAGTTAATATCTGTTCTTCTCAAACTATTCCAAAAAAGGAAAACTTCCAAACTTATTCTATAAAGCCAGAATTATTCTGATATCAAAACCAGACAAAGATACTACAAAAAAAGAAAACTACAGGTCAATATCTCTAATGCACAGAGATGCAAAAATCCTCAACAAAATATTAGCAAACTGAATTCAATAAAACATTCAAAAGATCATTCGCCACAATCAAGTAGAATTTATTCCAGTTACACAAGTGTGGTTCAGTATTTGCAAATCAGTCAACATGATACATCCCATTAAGAAGGGGAAGGATAAAAACCATACGATCATCTCAATAGATGCAGAAAAAGCATTTGACAAAATTCAACAACTATTCATGGTAAAATCTCTCAACAAAGTTGGTAGAAAGGGAACATACGTCAATATAATAAAGGCCTTATATAATAAACCCACAGCTAAAATTATACTCAATGGTGAAAAGCTCTAAGATAATAAGACAAGGATGTCTGCTCTCACCATTTTTATTCAATGTAGTGCTGGAAGTCAGTCACAGCCATCAGACAAGAAAAATTAATAAAAGGCATCCAAAGTGGTAAGGAAGATATAAAATGGTCACTATTTGCAGATGACATGGTACTATACATAGAAAACCCTAAAGACTCCACCAAAAGCTATTTGAACTAATTAATGAATTCAGTACAGTTGCAGGATACAAATTCAATATTCAAAAAGCCATTGCATTTCGGGGCACCTGGGTGGCTCAGTCAGTTAAGCATCTGTCTTTGGCTCAGATCATGATCCCAGGGTGCTGGGAATGAGCCCCACATTGGGCTCCTGCTCATAGGGGAGTCTGCTTCTCTCTCTCCTTCTGCCCCTCCCCCACTCATTCTCTCTCTTGCTCTAATAAATAAAATCTTCGAAGAATTAAAAAAAAGCCATTGCATTTCTATGCACTAATAATGAACTATCAGAAAAAGAAATTAAGAAAACAATCTCATTTACAATTACACTAAAAAGAATAAAATACTTAGGAATAAACTTAATTAAGGAGGTGAAAGATCTACACTCTGAAAACTATAAGACACTGATAAAAAAACTGAAGGTGATGCAAAAAAAAATAGAAGATATACCATGCTCATAGATTGGAAGATTTAATGTCATTAAAATGTCCATCCTAACCAAAGCAATCTACAGATTTAATACAATCCCTATCAAAATACCAACAGCATTTTTCATAAAACTAGGACAAGTAATACTAAAATTTGTATAGAACCACAAAAGACCACAAATAACCAAAGCAATCTTTAGAAGAACAAAGCTGGAGGTATTACAACCCCAGATTTCAAGATATACTACAAACCTATAGTAATCAAACAGTATGGTACTGGCACAAAAATAGGCACATAGATCAATAGTACAGGATAGCACCCAGAAATAAATCCACCCCTATATAGTCAATTAATCCACAAAAAAGGAGACAAGAATATATAATGGGGAAAAGACAGCTTCTTCAATAAATGGTGTTGGGAAAACTGAACAGTTACATGCAAAAGAATAAAACTGAACCACTTTCTACACCATACACAAAAATAAACTCAAAATGGATTAAAGGCCTAAGCGTGAGCCCTGAAACTATAAAACTGCCAAAAGAAAACATAGGCAGCAATCTCTTAGATATTGGCCTTAGCCACATATTTATGGATATGTCTCCTCAGAGAAGGCAAACAAAAACAAACTATGGGACTACATCAGATGAAAAGCTTTTGTACAGCAAAGGAAACCATCAACAAAACAAAAAAGCAACCTAGTGAATGGAAGAAGATATTTAGAAATGATATATCCAAAAAGGGGTTAATATCCAAAATACATGAAGAACTTATACAACTCCCCAACAAAAAAATGAATAATCTGATGAAAATGCTAACATTGCTCATCACCAGGGGAATGCAAATCAAAACCACAATGAGCTATCACCTCACACTGTTAGAATGCCTAAAATAAGAAAGACAAGAAATAACAGGCATTGCGGAGGATGTGGAAGAAAAGGAACCCTTGTGCACTGTTTGTGGGGATATAAATTGGTGCAGCCATTGTGGAAAACAGTATGGAGACTCCTCAAAAAATTAAAAATGGAAATATCATATAATCAGTAATTCTGCTACCGGGTATTTACCAAAAAAGCTAAAACCACCAATTCAAAAACATATATATATGCCCTCTACGTTTATTGCAACATTAGTTACAATAGCCAACATATGAAAACAACCCAAGTGTCCACTGACAGATGACTAAAGAGGTGATATACATATGTATATATGTATACATGTTTATAGGTAATGGAGTATCACTCTGCTATTAAAAAGAATGAAATCTTACCATTTGTGACAACATGGGTGGACCTAGAGGATATTATCTTAAGTGAAATAAGTCAAACAGAGAAAGACAAATACCATATGATTTCACTTATATGTGGAATCTAAAAAACAAACAACAAACAAAAGAACAGACATTTTGTCCTGTTTATTCATTTACTTTTAAAAATTGAGAAATATGAGGCATCTGTGTGGCTCAGTTGGGTAAGCATCTGCCTTTGGCTTGGGTCGTGATCCCCAGGTCCTGGGATGGAGCCCTGCATGGAGTCCTGCATCCTGTTCCCTGCTCAGCAGGGAGCCTGCTTCTCCCTCTCCCTCTGCCACTCCCCTGCTTGTGCTCTCTCTCTCTGTCAAATAAATAAATGAAATCTTTATATATATATATATATGTACATATATATATACATATATACATATGTGTGTGTATATATACACACATATATATAAATAAATATAAAAAATTGAAATATAATTGGGGTGCCTCTTTGGCTCAATTGGTTAAGCGTCCACCCTCGGCTCAGGTCATGATCCCAAGGTCCTGGGATAAAGCCCCGTGCTGGGCTCCCTGCTCAATGGGGAGCCTGCTTCTCCCTCTCCTCCCCACTAGTGCTCTCTCTAGCTATCTCTGTATCTCTCCTTCAAATAAATAAATAAAATCTTTTTTAAAAATTGAGATATAATTGACCTATAACATTCTATTAGTTTCAGGTGTACAACATAGTGATAAGTGTACATATTGTGAAATGATCACCACACTAAATGTAGTAATCACCCATCACCACACAGGTACGCTTTTTTATCTTGTGATAAGAACTTTTAAGGTCTGTTGTCTTAGCAAATTTTAAATATACAATATAATATTATTAACTCTAGTCACAATTAACTATGGTTATCATAAAAACAGTTTTATATATTTTTCACAATTTCATTTCTGTCCTTCAAACAGACTCTTAAATACAGAGAATAAACTGGTGGTTGCCAGGGGCAAGGCAGTAGGGAGGAGACAGGCAAAATAGAAGAAGGAGATTAAGACGTACAAAGTTCCAGTTATAAAATAAGTCACAGAGATGAAAAGTACGGTATAGGGAATATAGTGAATAATATTGTAATAACATCATATGGTGACAGATGGTGATTGCACTTATCATGGTGAACATTAATAATGTATAAAATTGTCGAATCAATATGTTAGACACCTGAAACTAATATAGCATTGTATGTCAATTATACTTCAATAAAAAGAAGTTATACATGGATTTTGGACTGTGGAGGGGAGGCACAGCAGCCTAACCCATTATTCAAGGGTCGACTGCACTAGGCAACACCAATAAGATTAAATGTTGACTTTGTATCAGAAACAATAAAGGCCACAAGACAATGAAATGACATATTCAGAGGGCTAAAAAAGTTTTTTTAAAGAAAAACCCTGTTAATGAAATATAACAAAAACACAATTTTTCAAAAATGAAGGTGAGGTAAACATTCTCATAGGAACAAAAGTTAAGAGTATTCACCACTAGTAGATATGTCTTACAAGAAGTATTAATGAGAAAGTAAAATAAAAGAAAACTGACCAACACTCTTCTTCCTGGCTTCAGCTTTTCTTAAAGGTGAGGCCAGCCCAGATCAGAGTGACATGCAAAATGGTGGAAGAGGAAGTTCTAAGAGTTGGTTTTTTCACCAAAGCAATATATGAACTGGAGAGAGCTGCTTGAATAAACTATTGTGAAACTGTAGAACCTGACTAGATACTTAGAATAACCCGAAAAGTGCTTGTTTCAGTAGATATTTCTTTTAATCACAGGAGAATATGATGAACAAATATATGTTAATATAAGTGTTGTATGTTAATAAAATCTAAATGAAATCAACAATCTAGCAATCTATATTACCAAGATTGACTCCAAAAGAAATAGAAAACCTAAATAGACCAACCTGAAAAACCAACAAATAGCCAAATAATCTCTCCCACAAAAAGCAATATATGTTGGGAGTAAAGTTTACCAAAACGTTAAAAAGAGAGATAATCTTCTTTTATATAATCCTTTAAAAGAAGAAAAGAGGGGCACCTGGCTGGAGTAGTGAGAAGGGCATGGAACTTGCGCTACAAGAAAGACTCAAGGGAGTTCTTCGGCCTGAATAAAAATGACCCCAGACTGAAGCATGGAACTGAAAAAAAGAAATAAATTACCACTGGAAAGAATAAAACATAGATGATATAAATGAATTTTACTGCTTAGAAAAATAATGTTGTGTGGATTAAAACATAGGTGGTAATAAAATATGTTACAACAACATAAAAGATAAGGAGGTAAATGGAATTAAACTGTTGTAAATTGCTTCATTATTCAGGAAGTGGTAAAAGTATTAATTTAAGGTAGACTTTAATAAATCAAGGGACATATTGTCATTGATCTGGTAAGCACTAAATGAATAATTAAAGAACTATGACTCAAATGCTAATAGAGGAAGAAAAGGAAAAATAAAAATATCTTGTTAATCCAAAATATAATGAATAAGAAAATATCTTGTTAATCCAAATGTAATAAAACAAATAAGTAGAATAAACAAATGGAAAATAGAAGGATGTTAGTCTTAAACTCAATTATATTACTAAGTATATACATTAACTATAAATGGATAAAAAACTGCAATTAAAATATAAATACTAAAAAACTATTTTAAAAGGCCAATCCTAAGTTACTTTTTTAAAAGATTTTGTTTATTTATTTGAGAGAGAGAGAGCGCACAAGCAAGGGGGAGGGGCAGGGGCCAAGGGCAAAGCCGATTCTCTGTTGAGCAGGGAGCCCGATGTGGGACTTGATCCCAGGATCCTGGGATCATGACCTGAGCCAAGGGCAGATACTTCACCATAGGCACCCTTACACAAAATACTTTTAAATATAAAGTTAAGACAGATGGAGAGAAAAAGAAGAAAGAAGACATAAGATGCAAGTACTAACCCCCAAAAGCTAAGATAGATAGATAAATAGATAGATATTTATATATTTATATATATTTATTTCATATATATATGAAATAAGACTCTAAGGAAAAATACTAGTAAAGGTAAAAAGGAAATTTCATATGATAAAAAGATAAACCGGAAGATTAAAAACTCTAAACAGGTATGCATCTAATAGCATAGTTTCAAAATCTATAAAGCAAAATAGAACTAAAAGCAGAACTACACAAATCTACAATTACAGTTGGAAATTTTAACAAGCTTCTTTCAAGAACTGATAAAACAGACAGACAAAAACTTGGTAAGGATATAAGAGATTTGAAATGTATGATTAAGCACCCTGACTTAAAAAACATTTATAGAACTGCACGCTGAACTGTATAACATACATTTTCAACCACAGATGGAATATACACCAAAAAAAGACAATATGGTGAATCATAAAGCAAGTTTCAACAACATTTCAAAGCACTGAAATAACATGGAGTAGTGCTTCTCAAACTTTAGATATCAGCATAGATGTCAGTTAGGATCTTGACAAAATACAGATTTTGAATTTCGAACAAGCTCCCAAATGATACTGATGTTATTGGGCTCATAAACCACCCTTTGAATAGTAAGAATATAGACTATAAAATCTGATCACAGTCAATTTAAATGATAAATCAATTTTATAAAAGATTACTAGGCAATTCCTAGAGATCTCAATTTAAGCATTTACTTTTGAATAGCTCATGGATCAGAAAAAAAAAATCACAATGAATGTAAGAAAATATTTTAAACAGAATAATAGCAAAAAAAATACTACATAAAAGAACTTTTAGGAAAAATAAAGCAGTGCCTAGAGAGAAATTTAAAATGTTAAATGTATGATTTACAAAAAAAAAAAAGAAAGGTTGAAAATAAATTATGAAAGCTTCCAACTTTTGAGGTTAGAAAAAGAACAGGAAATCAAACCAAATAAAGTAGAAAGAAGGCAATCATAAAGATAAAAGCAGAAATTAATAAAATGGGAAGTAAGCATATAATAGAGAAACATAACAAGGTCTAAGTCTCTTTGGAAAGATTATTAAAAATCAATAAATCCACAGAAAGGTTGATGGAAAAAAGGGGCCACAAATTATGAATTCCAGGAATTCTTCAGATCCTATGACACAAAGGTAAGAGAATACTAGAGGTGAATTTACAGCAAAGAATTTGACAATTATAATAAAATGGATAAATTCTTGTACAAACGAAAGTTAACAAAATTGAAATAAGAAGAAAAAGAAATTTTGAATGGTTCCATATAAATTTTTTTAAATTCCATTTTTAATTTTAAAACTTTCCCCACAGAAAACTCCAGGTTTAAGTGTTTTTTTTTAAGTTTTTTAAAAAGTTTTTTTAAAAAAAGCTCTCAAATCCTTCTATACACACAAATATTAACAATTTGGTTTTTTTGGTTTTTAAGACTTTATCTATTTGACAGAGAGAGACACAGTGAGAGAGGGAACACAAGCAGGGGGAGTGGGAGAGGGAGAAGCAGGCTTCCCGCCGAGCAGGGAGCCCAATGCGGGACTCGATCCCAGGACTCTGGGATCATGACCTGAGCCAAGGGCAGACACTTAACGACTGAGCCACCCAGGCGCCCCTAAATATTACCAATTTTGTAAAAAAAAAAAAAAAAAAAAACACAACAAAAAACTCTTTGAGATCATGAAAAGGTAAGCATACTTCCCAACTCGTTTTATGAGTCTGCATAATCTTGATCTCAAAACCTGAAAAGGACATTAACAAGAAAGAAAATTATAGTTCCCTGTCTCTCAGGAAACTAAACACAATGATTCTATATAAAATAATATAGCAAATCGAGTACAGGGATATGTAAAAAGAATATTAAACTTGTTCCAGGAATGCAAGTGTGTTATAGCTGCATCATAAATCACCTCAATACTTGGGTGCTTGGGTCGCTTAGTTGGTTAAGCGACTGCCTTCGGCTCAGGTCATGATTCCGGAATCCTGGGACCGAGTCCCACATCGGGCTCCCGGCTCAGCGGGGAGCCTGCTTCTCCCTCTGGCCCTCTCCCCTCTCATGCAGTTTCTCTCTCTCTCTCACATACATAAATAAATAAATAAATAAATAAATAAATAAATAAATAAATAAATAAAATCTTTAAAAAAATAGAAATAGATTACCTCAATACTTAACGGTTGAAACAAAAAATATTTATTATCTCATAGTTAGTCTGGATTAAGAGTTTGAGAATTTCTCAAATGGTAGATTTGGCTCTCAGAGTCTCTCCTGAGGGTGTAGTCAAGATGTCAGCGGAGGCTACCGTCGTCTGGAGGTGTGACAGAGACCAGATAATCTGCTTCAAAGATGACTTACTTACATGGTCATTGGCAGGAGGCCTCAGTTCTTTGCCATGTGAGAAAGGACACAAAAGGCCACATATTTTATGATTCCATTTATATAGGATTTCTAGAAATAACAAAATTGTACAGACAGAAAGCATTTCAAAGGTCACCTTGAGTCTGGAATAAGAACAGAATGAACTGCAAGGGGGAACAAGGAAACTTTCTGGGCAACAGTTTGTGATAGTGGTTGCACAAGAGTGTACATTTTTTTTTTTTTTAATTAATGAATTTTTTTAAAGATTTTTATTTATTATTTGAGAGAGAGCGAGAGCACAAGCAGGGGGAGCGGCAGGCAGAGGGAGAAGCAGCCTCCCTGATGAACAAGGAGCCCAACGCGGGAGTCGATCCCAGGACTCCGGGATCATGAGCTGAACTGAAGGCAGCTGCTTAACCCACTGGGCAACACAGGTGCCCCCAAAACTGATGAATTTAATGTATCTAAATTGTGCTTCAATAAATTTGCTAACACACAAGCAATATAATTCACCACATTAACAAAAAATGAAAAGAATTAGTGTCTCAATAGATGCAGCAAAAATATTTGATAAAATTTAACACCTATGGTGACACAGTGGGTTGAGCATGGGACTCTTGGTTTTTGCTCAGGTTGTGATCTCAGGGTCGTGAGATCAACATGAGTGGGGCTCTGCGCTCTGCGCGGAGTCTGTTTGTCCCTCTCCATCCCCCTCTGCCCCTCTCCCCACTCTCTCTCTTTCCCTCTCTTTCTCTCTCTCTCAAATAAATAAAATCTTTAAAAATAATTTAACACTTATAACAGCATAAGGAATGTAGCCAATAGCATTTTAATAGCGCTGTATGGTGACAGATGGTAGCTATGCTTGCGGTGAGCATGGCATAATGTATAGACTTGTTGAATCACTATGTTGTACACCTGAAAGTAATGTAACACTGTGAGTCAACTATACTGAATTTTTTTAAAAAGAAGTTTAAAAAATCTAACACCTATAAATGATATAATCTCACAGAAATAGAAAACTTCCTTAATCAGATGAAGAAGTTATTAAAAAAAAATAAAGGAAGGAAGAAGGAAAGAGAGAGAAAGAAAGGGAGAAAGAGAAAAGGAAAGAAAGAAAGAAAGCTAAATTTAAAAAGACTGACACCAAATGTTGTTGAGGATATAAAACATTTGGAAATCATATATTGCTAGTGGTAATAGAAAACAGAACTACCACTATGATAAACTGTTTTGAAGTTTCTTATAAAGTTAAACATAGACTTACAACAATTCTGTCCTAGGTATTATCTCAACAGAAACTAAAACTTAATTTCACAAAAGAACTTGTATGGAAATGCTGATAGCAGCTTTTTATAATACTCCCAAACTAGAAACAGCTTTAATGCTCATCAAATAGGAGAATAAATAAAAATTTATGGTATTTGTGGCATAGTGAAAATATTCTGCTGAGCAAATAAGCCCAACATAAAAGAATACATGCTTTACAATTCCATGTGTACGAAATTTTAAAACTAAAACCATGACAGAAATTAGAACAATATTTGCCTATGTGCTATGTGTAGTGATTGAAAGCAGGAGAAATAAAGTTTTGGGGAGACATAAAAATGCCTTAAATCTTAATTAGGGTACCAGAGATATGAGCATAAAATTTATTTAATTATATACATAAGATCTGTACATTTTTCTCTGTACATTTTACTTTGATTTAAAATACTAAAACTTAATTTATTTAAACATTTGCTACATTCAGGTTGTCTGGGTGGCTCAGTCAGGCAAGCACCTGATTTGCCTCAGGTCATGATCTCAGGGTCCTGGGATCAAACCCCACATCAGGCTCAGAACTCAGTGGGGACTCTGCTTTTCCCTCTCCTTCTGCCCCTCCCCCAGCTCATGCTCAATCTCTCTCAAATAAATAAATAAAATCTTTAAAAAAATAACATTTGCTGCATTCTCAGTCATAATCAATGTAAATTACTTATTCTTCATTGGTTTTTTTTTTTAGCTAGCCTCTGAATTTACAGTAATAGGTCTTACTAACTTACATGAAGCTAAAGGATATATTCAAAAATTGGTTCTGAATTTTACACATGAAGAAAAACACAAAAATCTGTAGTTGTAATCCTACTCAAAGATCAAATATTGGATGTTTTCCTACTGATTTCAGAAATATGATAAGGGTGCTCACCATCACCACTTTTATTCAGTTTTGTACTGGAGATCCTAACCAGTGTCATAAGGCAAGAAAAACAAAAACAAAGATAAGAAAAGAAGAATTAAAATTGTCCTTATTTACAGAAACATGATTGAATACATAGAAAATAAAAAAGAATCTACAGAAAAACTGTTGGAATTGTCAAGTAAATTTAGCAAGCTGCTGAATACAGAGTCAATATGTAAAAAACAACTTTATTTGCATACCACTAACAAACATTTAGAAACTGAAATTAAGGAAGTGATATCATTTACAAAGAGATCAAATACATAAGAATAAATCTAATGAAAGATGTTTAAGATCTTTAAATTGACAATTATAAAATACTGCTGAGAGAAATTTAAAACATATACAGATGAATTCAGTATTCAAAAATCAATCAGTACCATCTACCATATTAACAGGCCAAAAAAGAAAAACTATGTGATCATATAGTTGATGCAAAAACAACCATTTGACAAAACTCATTTCCCATTTATGATTAAAGAAAAAACAACATTTGAGCAAGCTAGGACTAAAGGGACCTTCCTCATCTCAATAAAGAGAGTCTATAAAAAACTGGACAGCTAATAGCATACTTATTGGTGAAAGACTGAATGTCTTCCACCTAAATTCAATAACAAGACAAGAATACTTGCTCTTACCACTCTTGTTCAACAAAATACTAAAAGGCCTAACCAGCACAATAAGGCAATAAGAGGAATAAAGGCACACAAATTGGAAAGGAAAAAATAAAACTGTCCCTATTTGCAGATGACACAATTACATACATAGAAAATCCCAAGGAATAAAAAAAAAAATCAACCTCCTAAAATTAATCAGTGAGCTCAGCAAGGGCACTTATATAGAAGAACACCCAAAAATCTATTGTATTTCTATACACTAGAAATGAACACATGGAAACTGAAATTAAAAATACAGTATCAATTACAATCACACTGAAGGAAAATATAATAAATGGAAGCCAATTAAAATTAAATATTTCCTATCAAAACACAACATCAAGTGAGTGCACATTGAAAATGCAAGCCTCTGGCATGGAGTGGATATTGGCAGTATGCATATCCGTCAAAGGAATCCTACGCAGAATATAAAATACGTTCGGCAATCGTTAAGTAAAAGAGGACTTTCCCAAAAATGAGTTAAATTTAAACAAGCAGATCACAAAAGGGGGTGACCATATCACTAACAAATGGATGAAAAATTGTACAATATCGTCAATCACTGGGGCAATGCAAATTAAAACAATAATTGGATACTATTACACCCACCCTCCAAAAAGAGAATACCGAGTGTTGGTGCTAACATGGAGCAACTGGAATGCTCATACATTACTGAGGAAGTTTACATTTGTATAACCACTGTGGAAAAGCTGTTTGAAAATGTCTATTAAATTGGAGTAAATTTATACTCTTTGACCTAGCAATTCAATCCTTGAGTATATACCCAACAGAAATAAATGCTTATATCCACCAAACACATATCCAAGAATGTTCAAAGCATGATTATTCACAATGTCCCCAAACCAGAAAGCACGCCAATGTATATCAACAGTAGAATAGATCAATAAATAGATCAAAACAGAATAAATCATACAATGGAGTTCTACATAGTAATGAAAAAGTACTATTAATTGCTAAATGCAGTGAAATGGATAAATCTTAGGAAACACAAAAGAGGAAATCCTATATGATTCTATACAAATGAAACTCAAGAACAGGGAAAAATAATTAATAATGATTGACGTCAGTACATATTGAGGGTATTGACAGGGAAGGAGCGTAAAACACTCTTTCAGAGTATCCTGATCCAAGTTGTGATTAGACAGGTTTATATATAGGCAAACCTTCATTTTAGCTGTAAAATCAAGATTTGTATATTTTATGGTATGTGAGTTACCATTCTGTAGGAAAAAAAACCCTCACACATAAATCTACATGAATCTATAGTAATTCAAACAATGTAGCATTTGTGTAGGAATATGCATGCAAATGGATCGGTGTCCTATGATAAAGAACTTAGATCCACCAATATGGGAATTCATATTATAAAGCAGTATTTTTTTACATATCAGTAGATAAAACAAGAACTATTCAACTATGTGCTTCTGGGATATTAAAGTAGCCATCTGGGAAAAAATTAACTTGACTGCTTGCTTTGCACACCAGATGAATTTTGGATAGATCAAGTGTTTGAGTTGAAAAGTTAAAACTATCTATATAGTAGAGAAAGCTGTCCTAAATATGATATAAAATACAAATGTCACAAAAGATTGATATATCTGGTTCATTAAAATCTTATCCATCACAAAACCTTCAGAAACAAAATCAAAAGATAAAAACTTGGGGAAAATGTATTTGCAACTCCTGTTACAAAGGGTTAATTCCTCCAATATATAATAAGCTCCTGCAAATTAACTGGAGTACAAATCCAACAATTCCAGAGAACAATGGGTAAAGGTTCTGAACAATTTTCATAAAAAGAAATACAGTTAAAAAAAAGAAATATAGTTAGCTATAAAACATATGAACATATTATTTAAACTTACTCATGGGGCGCCTGGGTGGCTCAGTCGTTAAGCGTCTGCCTTCGGCTCAGGTTATGATCCCAGGGTGCTGGGATCGAGCCCCGCATTGGGCTCCCTGCTCCGCAGGAAGCCTGCTTCTCCCTCTCCCATTCCCCCTGCTTGTGTTCCCTCTCTCGCTGTGTCTCTCTCTGTCAAATAAAGAAATAAAATCTTTTAAAAAAATAAAAAAATAAAAAATAAACTTACTCATAATAAGAAAGATTCAAGGAGATAGCATTTTTTTAACCCACTGGATTAGCTAAGATAAAATGTTTAATTTTTAAGGATAGGAGAAACAGGAATTTTCATACTGTTTATAGGCACATAAATATCTGCAACCTCTGTGAAAAGTAACTTGACAATATATCTCAAAACTAAAAATGTGCATATCTTCTGGTCCAATAACCCCATTTTTGATAATATATCTTGCATATATCCACGCATATATACCAAATAATGTTCAAGGTCATTTATTGTGGTATTGTTTGAAATCCAAAAGACTGGAAAGAATCTAAATGGCCATTAAATAAGCTACTTCCATACAATGAAATATGCAGCATATAAAACAGATAATGAAGAGTTTTCTGTATTGGTGTGAAATAGTCTTCAAGGTAGAGTCATATTTTTTAAAACCTAAGTTGTAGAAAGTTCATCAATACAAAACTGGATAAACAAGGCAATCAGTTGCAAGGTAACAGTTTAGAGGAGGGGTAGCAGACAGGGGTGGTCAAGTGACAATCAATCCAATCAGTGGCATGGGGTAAAAACTGTCCACAGCACAGACAAGAACTTATTACCCTCACCAATACAGACACTATGGTTACAACCAACGGCCTCCCATAGGGACATCTAACATAATAAAATAAATAAATAAATAAATAAAATGTAAAAAAAAAAAAAGAGAGAGAAGAAAGAAAGGTTAGTAGTCTTGGGATGCCTGGGTGGCTCAGTTGATTAAGCATCTGCCTTGGGTCCAGGTCATGATCCCCAGGTCCTGGGATCCAGCCCTGTGGTGGCTCCTTGCTCAGTGGGGAGCCTGTGTTTTTTCCCTCTGCCTGTAGCTTCCCTTGCTTGTGCTCTCTCTCTGACAAATAAATAAAAATCTTTAAAAAAAATGTCATCAGCCTTTACTAAAACCATTTATTCTGTTAACATGACAAAAGTTTGTGTGTATTTTCTGTTGGTCATAGTTTTACATCTGATTTCAGAGTGGATTATTAACTTTTTTTACTTGTGACTTAAAAAAAAAAAAATAGATCTTATTAGAGATGTGATGTTTGCCAGGAATAAATATTCCCCTAAAAATGTTGTGGATTCTATTGCTTGACTTCTACCTCAGATTCTTCTTTGTTTCATGACTTAATAGTGCTTTGAACTTGGTGTATCTTTTCCTTGTTTGATCTCCAGGAGTTCAGTCTTTGTTTTACACAGAAATAAAAATTTTAAAGTAGAAAATGCTTGCTTTTACTTTCTAAGATAAGGGAGTATCCATATACTCAGATGGGCTCATTCCTAAATTTATACAGAAATTAGTACAATCAACTCATGAATGCACAACTATGCTTACTTGTAACGTATTGTACGTAACATCAGCAGTTGAAAGTTAAACAATTGTAGGATTTTTTTTTTTTTTGGCTTTTGTTGTTAATGACCGTGGTATTGTGTAATTACTTACTCCAGGTGTGAGTCAGCTCCACAATCGTTTTGTTCTCTTTTTAGAGGGATATCAAGAATAGAGCTATAACATGAAGAAGGAATCCTCAGTTTCAGTGTCTTGATCTAGTGATGGGTGAGATTAGGGCACACAATCATTTTATATAAACTGGAAGGCTTTTTGCTAACTTAATCTTTCATAGCAGGTCAAAATTCACCTGTTATTAGTAAAGTTTAACTCTGTAAAGATTCCCCTTCTGTAACTTCCTATTCTCTAAACACAATGATGCTATAACTTCCTTTTAGAATGATCATTTTATTTCCAATCATTTTAATGGCCATTAAATGGTTTTATTCAAATAAAATATTTATAAGATAAAAAACCAAAACTGGATAAACAAGATATGAAAATATGATATAATCCACAATGGAAAGAAATTAAATAGACCCCTATATATCAACATGGCTAGATCTCTGAAATTTAATTTCAAAATGCAAGTCACAGAATAGGATGTATAGTATAATGTCATGTTTAAGAATTTAAAATCATACTCTGAAGGCAATACAAATTTTTTTTAATTTTTTTTTAAAGATTTTATTTATTTATTCATCAGAGAGAGAGAGCACAAGCAGGGAGAGCGGCAGGCAGAGGGAGAGGGAGAAGAAGACTTCCTGCAGAGCAGGGAGCCCGATGCGGGGCTCCATCCCAGGACCCTGGGATCATGACCTGAGCCGAAGGCAGACACTTAACCAACTGAGCCACCCAGGGACCCTGAAGGCAGTACAAATATTATCCATGAATATATGTATGACAAATCCCTGGCACCACACATACAAGTACATGATGGAGAATGAAATTGGAAGAAGAGATTTAAAAAGTTTGCAATTGGTCAGTAATCTTTTGTGTCCTTCATTTAGAAAATAGAACAAACAGTATCACAGTCACACCCAGGGAACATTTGTCTCTCCTTGGCCTTGCACTTTCAACTTTCTCACATAATCACAAACACACAAAAATAGCAATGTATTTTTAAAACACGCACACAAGTCTTTCACTGGCATTTGGGCTCAGTGCTATAAGATGCAACAAGCATAAAGAATGGCATCGATTCTTTACATTATTACCTGAAAATATTTTATGAGACTGTGAGAATCATCATATAAGTGATAATACAAAGATTTTAAAATGTCTTATATTTTATGATAATGATTATTTCTTATATAACAATCTTATTATATGAACATATGTAAAATTTTTGGGTTTTTTGTTTCTGAAATTCTAAGAATTTTAACTGATAATTCCAGTGGAAACTGTCTGAAGTTGCCTAAACTGAAATTAACCAAAAAAATGATCTAAGAACCCCAAAGACCGAAGAAAAGTTTCATTCGGCTTTATGATCAATAGAAGACAGTATGTGAAACTTTTTTTTTTAAGATTTTATTTATTTATTTGAGAGAGAGAGTGGCCTCTGAAGGGGGTAGGGAGGAACAGAGCAGGAGGGAGAGAGACAAGCAGACTCCACACTGAGTGGAGACCAACATGGGGCTTGATCCCATACCCTGAGATTCTGACCTGAGCAGAAACCAAAAGTTGGTCACTCAACTGACTGAGCCACCCAGGCAGGCGCCCCTGTGAAACCCTTAACTTTACAACGCTATTAGTGATTTTGTTGAAATGAAGGCAAGAAAAATAAATTTAGTGGAACATATATAATTATTCATACATTATATATATATAGTTTAGTTTATTATCTAAATATCACAAACTTATCAGCAAACTCCTATACATGAACAGTAATAATTAAAATTAAATCTCTTTGTTATTTACTAAGTTTTTAGTTTTAAAAAATATAGCTTTAGGGGCGCCTGGGTGGCTCAGTCGGTTAAGTGGCTGCCTTCAGCTCAGGTCATGATCCCAGCGTCCTGGGATCGAGCCCCGCATGGGGCTCCCTGCTCAGCAGAGAGCCTGCTTCTCCCTTTCCCTCTGCCTGCCGCTCTGCCTACTTGTGCTATCTCTCTGTCAAATAAATAAATAAATAAAATATACATCTTTAAAAAAGTATATCTTTAGGCAGCTCTTTCTGCCCATGGGTCCTGTCTCTGTGCTTTAATAAAACCACCTTTTCGCACCAAAAAGAAAAAAAAAAAGAGAACCAAAACAAGTATAGCTTTATAATTTTTGGTCATAAAAATACATCTATCAGTGTAGGAGGTTGAAATATACTTGAATAGTTTATTGGCTTGATTTAGATCTTAAATATTTAGACATAACATATGTGGGCCTCTATTTGTAATCTATCCTAGACTATGAAAATGTAAGGAACTGTCTAGAAGTAAATATGACAAAATGTTATCAATTTTCAGTTCTGAATGGTGGAAACACAGCTATTTTACATTAAGCTATTTGTTGCATTTTACGGTCAGTTAAAAAATTTTAAACAGGGGCGCCTGGGTGGCTCAGTCGGTTAAGCGGCTGCCTTCAGCTCAGGTCATGATCCCAGGGTCCTGGGATCGAGTCCCGCATCGGGCTCCCTGCTCTGCGGGGAGCCTGCTTCTCCCTCTCCCTCTGCCTGCTTCTCTGCCTACTTGTGTTCTCTCTCTATCTCTCTGTCAAATAAATAAATAAAATCTTTAAAAAAAAAAAAAAAATTTTAAACACTCAGTGGTTAGTTTTATGATATAGTACAATGGGTGATAACTTATTTTCTTCTTTATAATTTTCACAATTTTAATATAATTAACTTGTGTCATTTTTTTAATCAACACGAAAAAAAAAAAAGCATTCTAAAATGTAAGCAAACTGTTTGGAATGAAAGCAGTTTTAAGAACCTGATCCTTGTATGGGCCTGTTTAAGCTTTTTAATATTTAAAGGAAAAACTGCTCCGACAGGCCTAGTCAGTCCTTCCCTGACATGTGCCAGTAGCAACTAGGACAGGGGGTTGGAATACAGGAGTCAAAGGGAGAAAGTTAGGAAGGATCTGGTCAAGTCAGTGGACTTACAGGAAAACAAACACAATCTAATAGGATGGACAGTGAAACTGGTGAGTGGGGGGACCAGCAATGAAGGATATTGTTGCCCAGTGTTTTAATTCCAGCCAGTACTCCTCCATAACTGGACATTATTTTTTAAATTTTATACAATGTTTACTTGCATATTTATAAATACGTTACTAGAGTTACTTGCATATTTATAAATACGTTAATCGTTAGTTGATATTCTGCACATTTCTGTATGGGTTCATTTTCCTTTTGGGGGAGGTAAATCCCTCAGAATTTCCTTTTGTGAAGATCTGTGGGTGGTATAATCTCTCATATATTTGTATCTGTCTAAAGTTTCTTTTCTTACTTCTAACCCATTCTTGAAATATATTATGTATATACATATATATAGTTAATTGGTTTAGAATTATAGTTTATTTTCTCTCAGCATAATGAAGATGCTTTTACTGCCATCGGATCCGCTACTGTTGAGAAGTCAGACAATAATCAGTGTTGCTCATTTATAGGTGATGTGTCTTTTGTCTCTAAATGCTTTTAAAATCTCTTTTTCTGGGGCATCTGGGTGGCTCAGTTGGTTAAGCATCTGCCTTCAGCTCAGGTCATAATCCCAGGTTCTTGGGATCCAGCCCAGTATTGGGCTCCCTGCTCTGTGGGGAGTCTGCTTCTCCCTCTCCCTCAACCTCTCCCCTCACTCCTGCTCTCTCTCAAGTAAATAAATAAAATCTTAAAGAAAATTAATAAAATAAAATCTCTTTTTCTTTGGTGTTTTTCAGTTATCTGATGATGTGTCTAGATAAGGGTTTTATTGTTATTCATCCTGCTTGGGATTCATTGGAATTCCTGCATTTAAATATATGTTTTCAACACTTCTGGAAAATTCTCAGTTATTATGAATTTAAATATTGTCTCCTCATTTTCTTTATTTCTTTTTAAATAGCTTTACTGATATATAATTTATATACCACAAAGTTCCCTTGTTTAAAGTGTATAGTCCTTAGGACAAATATTGTTAAAATATCTACTGCCCAAACAATCTACAGATTTAATAAATCCCTATCAAAATATCAACAGCATTTTTCACAGAACTAGAACAAATAATCCTGAAATTTGTATGGAGCCACGAAAGACCCCAAATTGCCAAAACAGTCTTGAAAAAGAAAAATAAAGCTGGAGGCATCACAATTCCAGATTTCAAGTTATACTACAAAGCTATAGTGATCAAAAGAGTATGGTACTGGCACAAAAATAGACACTAAGATCAAAGGAACAGGATAGAAAGCCCAGAAACAAACTCACAGTTATATGGTCAATTAATCTTTTTTTTTTTTTTTTTAAATATTTTATTTATTTATTTGACAGAGAGAGAGACAACGAGAGCAGGAACACAAGCAGGGGGAGTGGGAGAGGGAGAAGCAGGCTTCCTGCTGAGCAGGGAGCCCGATGTGGGACTCGATCCCAGGACCCTGGGATCATGACCTGAGCCGAAGGCAGACGCTTAACGACTGAGCCACCCAGGCGCCCTGGTCAATTAATCTTTGACAAATGAGGCAAAAGTATGCAATGGGAAAAAGAGTCTCTTCAACAAATGGTGTAAAAGAATGAAACTGGATGACTTTCTTACACCATACACAAAAATAAACTCAAAATGGATTAAAGACCTAATATGAGACCTGAAGCCATAACAATCCTAGAAGAGAGCACAGGCGGTAATTTCTCTGACATGGGCTGTAGCAAGGCTAGAAAGCCTTCTCAGGCAAGGGAAATAAAAGCTAAAATAAAAAGCTTCTGCACAGCAAAAGAAATGAGCAAACCTAAAAATCAACCTACTGAAAGGGAGAAGATATTTGCAAATGACATATCCAATAAAAAGTTAGTATCCAAAATATATAAAGAACTTATGCAACTCAACACCAAAAAAAAAAAAAAAAAAAAAAATCCAATTAAATAATGGGAGGAAGACACGGACATTTCTCCAAAGAAGACATACAAAAATGGCCAACAGACCCATGAAAAGATGCTCAACATCACTCATCATCAGGGAAATGCAAATCAAACTCACAATGAGATATTACCTCACACCTGTCAGAATGGCTAAAATCAAAAACACAAGAAATAACAAGTGTTGGCAAGGATGTAGAGAAAAAGAACCCTCATGCACTGTTAGGGGGAAGGCAAACTGGTGTAGCCACTGTGAAAAACAGTATGGAGGTTCCACAAAGAATTAAAAATAGAACTACCCTATGATCCAGTAATTGCACTACTGCGTTATTTACCCAAAAAATACAAAAAACAATAATTAAAAAGATATATGCACCCCTATGTTTATTGCAGCATTATTTACAATAGCCAATTATGGAAGCAGCCCAAGTGTCCATCAATAGATGGGTGAATAAAGAAGATATGGTATGTGTGTGTACACACACACACTGGAATATTATCCAGCCATAAAAAAGAATGAAATCTTGCCATTTGCAACAACATGGATGGAGCTGGAGAGCATAATGCTAAGTGAAATAAATCAGTCAAAGACAAATACCATAGGATTTCACTCATATGTAGAATTTAAGAAACAAAACAAAGGGGAAAAAAAGAGAGAGACAAACCAAGAAACAGACTCTTAACTATAGAGAACAAACTGATGGTCACCAGAGGGGAGATGTGGGGGTGGGGTGGGGGGGGTGGATGAAATACGTGAAGGGAATTAAGAGTACACTTATCATGATAAGCACTGAGTAATGTATAGAATTATTGAATCACTATATTTGTATACCTGAAACTAATATAGCACTGTATGTTAATAATACTGGAACTAAAATGAAAAACTTAAATAAACAAAGAAACAAAAAAGTGTGTAGTTCTATGGTTTGGAGAATAGTTAGAGTTGTACACCATGATCATAATTTAATTTTAGAACACTTTACCTCCAAAAGAATCCTTGTACCTGTTAGTAATCACTATGCATCCCCACCCCACCTGCTCCTGCCTAGTCCAAGGAAACCACTAATCTACTTTCTTTTCCCACAGATCTGCCATTTTGGACATTTCATAGATTGGCCTATTCTGGAAATTACATATAAATAGAATCCTACAATATGTGGTAATTTGTTAGTGGTTAATTTCATTTACCATAATGTTTTCAAGATTCATGTTGTAGTATATATTGGTACTTCATTCCCTTTTATTGCCAAATAATATCCTATTGTATGGATATACCACATTTGTTTATTCATTTATCATTTGGGTTATTTCCACTTTTTGGCTATTGTGAATATGTTGCTATGAGCACCTGTGTGTAAGTTTTTGTGTGGATGTTTGTTTTCATTTCTCTTGTGTAAATGCTTAGTAAGGGAATTTCCTGGTCCTATGTTAATTCTATGTTTAGGATTTTTTGAGGAGCTATTAGACTGTTTTCCAAAGTGGCTGCACCATTTTCCATCCCCAGTATCCCAGTGTGTGATGGCTCCAATTCTCCATCCCCATTACCCTTTTTGGAAATATGACTAGATGTATACTAGACCTTCTCGCTATATCCAACACAACTCATAACCTCTCATTTTTCCAATGTCCTTATATTCCATATAAATCCATTCACTCTATTATCCAATTGACTAATTCTATCTCCAGTGAAGGGAACCCATCTTTCAAATGGGGTTTTTTACTTCCAACTATTAAAATTTTAATTTTGAAAATTTCTATGTGGACTTTTCTCAGTTCCGCCAAGTTATTCCATGCCCATATTTTAAGCTTGTCATATATTTATTTAAACATATCATATCCAGCTGCCATAACAATGTACCATAGATTTAAACAACAGACATTTGTTTTCTTATAGCCTGGAGGCCAGAAGTCTGAAACCAGGATGCCAGCATGGTAGGGTTCCTGGTGAGAGCACCTTCTTACCGAGGGCTCAGATGGTGGAGAGAGAGCCAGTTCTCTGGGGTCTTTTCCTCAGAAGACACTAATCCTAACAGGGTCCCACCCTTATGACTTCATTTAGCTTGATTATTTCCTTGCTCCTAATACTGTCACATCAGGGCTTAGGGCTTTAACATAAAATTCTAGAGAGACACAACTTGGTCCACAACACATATTGAACTTAGTTACTTCAAAGTGTTATATATAGTCTAGTGTCTGAATACATAAAGGCTCTATTTCTGCCTCGTGTTTTTTTCTGCTGGTTCTCACAGATGATGCCTTGCTTCTTAGTATGTTTTGTGATTTTGTTTTACAATGAGTTTCCCATTTTTATTGGAAATTCATCTGTAAGAATTTTTGGAGGCCTGGATTGAGTTTGAATTTTTTCAGGGAGGATTTACAGTTTGCACTTCTCAGTCAGCTAGGAGCCTAACAATAGGGGATCACTTTAAATAACACCATCAGCTTGCTTCTCTCACCTCCCCCCTCCCCCGCCCCGAGCGAGAAAACTGTGTGAACCCATTTGATGGTCAATTGGTGGTTACAAATTTTCAGGTGATTCTCATTTCCCTGACATCCAGCACCCAGGACAAGTCATGCAGGCAAGTTTTTCCTGCTGTCTCCTTTTTTTCAATAACAGTGTTTTTCTCATTCCCCTTACAATGAGTGTAGGGTCCCAGCTTTATGTAAGGGTCTCACATTTGATTCACTGCTTTTTGTAGTCCCCAGCTTTGCCTTCTGTTTCCCGCATACCACCTATTAAGAGGTGAAGTTCTTTCCAGTTCAGAGAAGCATTTAAAATAATGTTTTTAAAAAATATATATATAAATATATATGTTTAAAAATATATATATATAAATATATATAAAATGTTTAAAAATATATATATAAAATAATGTAAAAAATGACATTTTTATCATTTAATTAGGAAAGTGTGGCAAATGCTCATACTAATGGCCCCAATGAATTATGCCTCCCTGTGTCAGTGCTCCTTTGCAATGTAACTCTGCTGGTCCAATTCCTCCCATCAAGAAGTGAGGTCTGGATCTGAGCTCTCCTGTGACTTGCTTTGACTAATAGACTCTAGTGTAAGTGATGTTGTATGACTTAATAGGCCCTTTTGCTTTTGCTTTCCTGGAATACTTCCAACATCACTTGAAGTCCTAGATGAAAGAGCACATGAGGAGAGAGGCCAAGCCATCCTAGTCATCTCAGCTGGGACCTCAGACATGTGAGTGAGGACATCTGAGAATGGCCATTCTCCACCCAACTCACTCATTGAATATAGTCATATGAGTGAACTCGGGGGACATAGGCAAAACCTCCCAGCCTATCCGTAGAATTTTAAGAAATAACAAATTATTTTTGTCTTAAGCCACTAAGTTTTGGGGTGGTTTGCTATACGTCCAATAGAAAACTGATGCAAAGGGTCATTTAGGATATCTAATTTAATAACGATGGCTACAGCCACCACAGTGGCTAAGTGAACGTAATTAACAAAAAAAAAAAAAGGAGGGCGCCTGGGTGGCTCAGTCGGTTAAGCGACTGCCTTCGGCTCAGGTCATGATCCTGGAGTCCCGGGATCGAGTCCCGCATCGGGCTCCCTGCTCAGCGGGGAGTCTGCTTCTCCCTCTGACCCTCCTCTCTCTCGTGCTCTCTGTCTCTCATTCTCTCTCTCACAAATAAATAAATAAAATCTTTAAAAAAAAAAAAAAAGGATATCTAATCCACTTTTTTGCTGGAAAAGTATGTCCCCAGTGTAGAGTGTAGGAACCTCAGAGGAGTGAAGAGGGCAACTATGTTGGGGGGGAGGGAGACAGGAAGTGGTGCAGAGAAGTTGGTTACAATAAGGAGACTGATCAAGTCATATATTAAGAATAATGCGAGCCAGTTTTCTCACAGGTAGAAAAGGGAGTTACAAATATGGAAAAGAAAAAACTAGAATGAATCTAGGGGTATTTGACGAGAGTTGAAATTCATGATTGTAAGTAAGAGAGAAATATAGATTTAAGTATATGTGTGAATACATACATATATTACCTAATTCTGTCCATTAAGATATATTGAGAAAAAGTAACACCCCAAGAACACTGAACCAGAAAGTTGCAATGTGCTCAAAAAATGATGGGACATACCAAAAGGACATGGAAGCCAGTTGAAGGGACTCTGGCCTAATACGGCATGATTTGATCATCAAAATAAATGATAGTAATGGATTATAACCCACTGAATAAAATAGGAGTCTAAGCATCTCTACAGGTAGAAAAAACTAATAATGAACAAAGTGAAAGTTTGTTGAGACACAGTATAGTTACATAGTATCAAAGTATCTCCCCATAAATTACTTATTTAAACAGGGTGGCTTAACAGTGAAGAAGCATGACAGACACCACCTCAGTCAAATGATCAAACGGAACATCACCAATAACGTGACAAATTGTGATCAGGCATGACATAACAGGATGCAATGAGAAGAACACAGCATGACTACTGTAGCATGCTGCCCCAAATGGGAAGCTTGTGTCTAATCATGAGGAAACAAACAAACCTGTATTAGTTGGCTACTGCTGTGTACAAAATTACTCCTAAACTTTGTGGATTAAAACAATATTTATTATCTTTCACGGTTTGTATGGGTCAGGAATTTGGGAGCAACTTGGATAGGCAGCTCTGGCTTAGGCCTCCTCTGAGGTTGCCAGAGAACTCACTTCCAAGATGGCTTATTCATATGGCTGGCAAGTCTGTGTGGCCACTAGCAGGATGCTTTAGTTAATCTCCGTAGAGGCTTCTCCGCAGGGCTGTTTGAACATCCCCATGATGCAATGGCTGGCTTCCCCGAGAGCAAGCAATCCAAGACACCAAAGCAGAAGCTGAAGTGTCTCTTATGACCTAGCCTCTAGGTACATGTTACTTCTATAGTGTTCCACTGGTCACACAGGTCACCCCTGATTCAAGGTGGGAGGGGGCTTACATGAGGGCGTGAATACCAGGGGGGCAAGAATCAGTGAGGGCCATTTGGGAGTCTGGCTACCACAAGCCCAAATGAAGGGACAAAATAGCTGACCTGCAATCTTCAAAACCATTAAAATCATGAAAGTCAAGAAAATGCTGAGAAACTGACTCAATATTAAAGGAGATGAAAGAGACATGACAACCACATGTAACACGTGATTGGGGATGGGGTCCTTAGCTCCCTATTAGATAACTGGGAAAACCTGAATTCAGTTTGAAGCTTAGAAGTGTCAATTTCCCAATTTAGGTGGTTGTATGTTCTTGTTTGGAGGAAAGACACACTAAAGAATTTGGGGGTGATGGGGTGTCATGTCAGCAACTTCCTCTCACCTTTTCTGAATATTTGAGATTACTGAAAAGAAAAACATACATTCTGTTCAACCCAGAGAAATAATTCAAACTACCTAAAACAGATACTATATTGCAGTTCTTTAACTCAGATAATTTTTTAAAACAGACCTTCTTTATAAAAGTCACAGTGCTTTAAACTTGAGAAACACAGAAAAGGCCAAAGAAAAAAAGAAAATCATCTATAATCTATAATATTTTGGCACGTAGCTTTCTGGTCTTTTTTCTGTGCATACATTATATATACTTTTAAAAAAATTATAAACACGATATCATGCTGTTCACATTTTTATCATAAACCTCTCCTCAGGCCAATAATATTCTGCCACAGCATAAAAAGAGATTACTTACCCACTTTTATACATCAAGTCAGCAATGAGGCTGAGATTCAGGACAAGTTTTGCCTGCCTCCACAGCCTATACTTTTACTCCCTGTCCCCCCACCCCCGCCTGCCTCCTTGCCCTCCCCCCAACCCTGCACTGCCTCCCCATCCCACACCCTGCCTCCTTGCCCTCCCCCCAACCCTGCACTGCCACCCCAACCCGCACCATGCCTCCTTGCCTCCCCCCAACCCTGCACTGCCTCCCCACCCCGCACCCTGCCTCCTTGCCCTCCCCCCAACCCTGCACTGCCTCCCCACCCCACACCCTGCCTCCTTGCCCTCCCCCAACCCTGCACTGCCTCCCCACC
>NW_022589739.1:4698536-4826645 GCF_004348235.1 Phoca vitulina | reverse complement strand
ACACCCTGCCTCCTTGCCCTCCCCCAACCCTGCACTGCCTCCCCACCACGCACCCTGCCTCCTTGCCCCCAGAGAGGGTAAAAAAAAAAAAAAGGCACAGATTTTTTTTCTCACCCACCAAAATGTATCAATAATGGCACTGATGCTTGCCAGCTGTGTAGCTCTGCAGTTCCCAGTACCCATTCACACCTGTCTTCCCAGGCTCTTCCAAAGAGGTGTATTATTTTTTAATGCATCAACTTCGTCCTCAGGGCATTTACATAGCTAATTGCTGTCACAGTCCCCATTTTATGATCTTTTCAGGAGGTTATTTGAAATAGTGCTGCATGGTTTGCCACTGGCCCGTTTTGAATTGATGATGGGATATGTCTGGGAATGAGTCAATCAACTGTTATTTGAATATCCACTGTGCACAAGATTCTGCGTTTTTCTAAAAACTCAGGAGTGCAAAGATGTGAATGGTAATTCCTTGCCAGGAAGTATACTGAAATTCAGCTGGAGAGAGAAGAGAAATGTCCACACAGAAGCATCAGGCTGCCTGGGCTCAGTGACGGGAGTCAGACAAGCATGACGGGCCTTTATTGTCAGAAAGATGTCATCAGGAAGGAAGAACTTGAGCTCAGTCCCCATTGGTGGAAGAATGTATGTGGAGCAAGTATTTCTGGCAAGAGAAAGAGTAATAATAAAGATACAGTGGCAGGAATGTTTTAGACATGTGTGGGGGGTGGTGAAGAGATGAATATGGCTAGAAGGTGACAGAAAAAAAATGGGTATGAAGTTAGGCCGGGGGGTACCTGACTGGCTCAACTGGTAGAACATGCGACTCTTGATCTCAGGGTCTTGAGTTCAAGTCCCACATTGGGCATAGAGCTTACTTAATAAAAAAAAAATAAAAAACAAGATTGGTTCAAAAAAAAAGGCCAGGGACTGATTGTGGAAAGCCTTGAATGCCACATCCAGAACAAATTTTATTAAATGGGAAGCAACTGTGTTGGATGAGAGCCTGGCCCTAGGTGGGAAATGAGAATGTAGAGTCTTTTTTGCAGACAGCTCCCTAGAGTCAATTGGTAGGAAAAGGAAGGGGAAGATGAGATGATCCTAAAGGGCCAATTAAAATTATTGACAGCACCGGGGGAAGCCATGCCTACTTGAACGCTGGAAAAACAGTGCTGGTGGAGGGAAAGGTGGAAGACAATGAAGGGGGAGAGAATAATTAGCAAAGTGAGTTCTCCAGTGAGATGAAGAGGAGCCGAATCCAGAACACACATGTTGATAGAGAAGTTGGGGGAGGGCTTATCTTTGAGAAGGAGGGAAATCACATACTCTGAGAATGGAGGGTTGGAGACTGGCCAAAGTATGGAGATGGAATGGTTTGGAGTGAAGAAAAATGTTAAAGTTGTCCTGGGCTAGGCCTAGGCTCAGTGGGTTAGGGCAGCAGGCAAGGAGTGGTCTGGTTTGGAGAGTGATGGTGATTATTTAAAATGAGATCAGTAGGGATGCCTGGGTGGCTCAGTTGGTTGAGCGTCTGCCTTCGGCTCAGATGGTGCTTCCAGGTTCCTGGGATCAAATCTCACATTGGGCTCCTTGCTCAGAGGGGAGCTTGCTTCTCCCTTTGTCTACTACTCCCCCTGCTTGTGCTCTTTCTCTCTCTCTCTCTGACAAATAAGTAAATAAAATCTTTAAAAATAAATAAATAAAATGAGATTGGTAGCTCAGAGGATGGACAGGAAAGAGGCAGAAAGCCTGATGAGAGAGTACAGACCTGCAAAGGCATTTCCATGCCCAGAGCCCCATGATCAGGAACCATTTCTCACAAGTGAGTTGGGGCTGTCTTTGGGGTGGATAAATTCCTCCAGCTCTGGTTTTGTCTTCTCCCATGGCCTTGGAATTCTCTGGGGCTGGGATTACCCAGTTTCTCTGGCAGCACTGTTCAATAGAATTTTCAGTAACGATACAAATGTTCTATATTTGCACTTTCTATTATGGTAGCCACCAGCTACCTGGTAGCTTTTGAGCACTTGAAATGTGGCTAGTGCGATTAGGAGCTGAATTTAAATTTTTATTTAATTTTAATTAATTTAAAAAGCCACAAATGACTAGTGGTCGCCTCATTGGACAGTGCAACTACTGAACAGTCCCTTTCTTCTTAGTGAAGAAGATAAGACAGGAGTGGAGGATAGGGGATCAGATAGGAGATTTTGCTATTGAGAAGCACTAGCTTTTCCAGGAACTACTCTGATTGACCTTCCCAAGAGTAGGTTTGCAGTTTCAGAAACCCCACATTCCCTTCTTTTTGCTCATGATAAACAAACTCACAAGGATCAGTTATTTTGCAGAATTTCTTTTTCATGACCAGATTCTGGGTAGGTCTTTAACGATAGGTCTGTCCTTGAATCCATACACCTGGAAAGCAGAATTAGCTATCCCAAGGCTTCTGGATGAAGAAATGTGGAAACCGAGGAGATCATTTCACTCAGGCCAAAGTAGCTTCTGTGGTCCTAGGAAGAAGTCTGGAGTCCTAGAAAGAGTTCTGACTTTGCGACAGAGACCTAGATTCAAACTCTGGTCCTTAAACATGTTATCCAACCATTTTAATTCCACATCTATAATACGGAAAGAATGCTACCTACCTGAAAGGGCTGTTGTGGGTGTTACATATAATTAATAACATTCATATTTATTCTTTTTTAATAAAAGATTTATTTATTTATTTATTTGAGAGTGAGTGAGCATGCAGCGTGAGGGGAGGGGCAGAGGGAGAGAGTCTTTTAAGCAGACTCTGTGCTGAGTGCAGAGCCTGATGTGGGGCTCAATCTCATGGCCCTGAGATTATGACCTGAGCAGAAATCAAGAGTTGGAGCTTAACTGACTGAGCCATCCAGGCACCCCCACATTTATTCTACATTGATTGCCATCTAATGTGCTAGGGACTAGAAATAAAATGGTAGGCAAGGCAGATATGATTCTTGTTCCACTAGCTTATTTCACTGCCTTTTGTTCTAGTGTGTGAAGATAGGCATTAATCAAATAATCACAGAAGTATACACTACATCTTTATAATATGTTATATAATATATTATAATATAATATAATATAATATAAAATATAATATTATATAAAATTACAGACTGTGATAAGTCCAGGAAGGAAGTGTACAGGTGATATGATTTCTAAAATATGTTTGCAGACTTTTTGACACTATCCCTCTAAAAGGTAGTATCTAATTCTTCTCCCATTGGACATGGGCCAATCTTAGTGAATCACTTCTAATGAATAGAATATGGTAGAAGGGATGCTATTTGGCTTTTGAAGCTAGCTCATAAGAAAGAAACAGCTTCTTTGTCTCTCTTTCCTTGCCCCACCTCCCCTCCATTTCTTCCCACTTTTTTTTTTTTTAAGATTTTATTTATTTATTTGACAGAGAGAGAGACAGCAAGAGAGGGAACACAAGTAGGGGGAGTGGGAGAGGGAGAAGCAGGCTTCCTGCTGAGCATGGAGCTCAATGCGGGGCTCGATCCCAGGACCCTGAGATCATGACCTGAGCCGAAGGCAGCTGCTTAACCGACTGAGCCACCCAGTCGCCCCATTCTTCCCACTTTCTTAATGTTTAGCTTTGACTTCAAGTCACCATGTTGCGAGGAAGACCAAACAATATGGAGAGGTGTATGTACAGAGAAACAGAGTCCTCTTACCAACAGTCAACACAAACTTGCCCGTGATATGAATGAACAGTCTTGAAGGGGAAACTGCAGTCCCAATCAAACCTTCAGGTAACTGCATTCCCAGCTGACATGTGACTACCATCACTTGAGAGACCACAAGCCAGAACCACCTAGCTGAGCCATTTCCAATTGCCTGAGCCACAGAAATGATGAGAGACAATAAGTGATTCCTACTGGCTCAAGACATTAACTTTTGGAGATATTTGTTACCCAGCATTCGATAACTAATACAATAAAAAAAAAAAATGTGATAAAGTCTGGGGTATCAAGAAAAACAGGGGAACAATTTTAAATAGAGAGTAGCAGAAGATATTCTAAGAAGCTGTACTAACACAAACAAGGGCCCTGTGGGCAAATGATCAGTTTGAGGACTAAAAGGTATCCAGGGTGCAAGGAGCACGCAGTTGGACGGGAGAGATGCAAGATGGCTTAAAAGGAAGGGAGGGGTTAGATCACGCAGAGCCATAGAATGACTTTTTCTAAATGTGGTAGGACACTCTTGAAGAATTTTTAGCAGGTAGAGATGCATCAGGCCTGAAAATTTGGTTTCTGGTGTTTTCCCTAGAGATGGGAAACACCTGATGAGGATCATTCTCATAGTGGAAGACCATGGTTTTGGATAGGTTGTTTGACATGCTTTTGAGATGCCCAGATGATGGAGTTTCAAGGAGAGATATGGATTGCATGTGCATGTTTGAAAGACAACAGCAAACACACAGTGATTGAAACCACTGGAGTAAATTAGCTAGAATCAGCTGGAAAGGGGATATAAAGTAAGAGTAGTAGAAAGCCTAGGATCTAGAACCACACAATTTAACAGCTAGCTAGAGGAGAATGGGTCAGCGAAAGACAATGAGATACAGCAGAGGAGTGGGGGAAACCAGGAGGTTGTGCCAAAGAGAGAGACTGTTTTAGAGAGGTGATAATCAACCACGTCAAATAATCCAAGATGTGGTCAATGAAAGTCACACTGAACTAACAAACCGAGTCATGGGGGCTAGAAAAACATCTGTTTTTGAGGGAAGAAGTGATGGAGACAAAAGCCTGAATGGAGAGGGTTGAGGAATAGTGGGAGTTAAAGAAATAGAGGAAATAAGGTCAGACAACTCTTTTCAGAAGTTCGGTTGAGAAAGGGAGGAGAAGGCAGAAGCTTCGGATGAGGTTGGGGTTTGTTGTTATTTTTAAGATGGAAGGGAGACCTCTGTTTAAATGCTGATGGAAATGATCCCATAGAGAGTGAAGTTCGTGATCTGGATGAGAGGGAATGGTGTACCCTGAAAGGATTATGAAAATGGGGGGGGGGCGATAGGATTCAGAACCAGCTCAAGCCCTGGGCATGTGGGAGGCATTGGAATATTAGCGGCTCTCTTTAATATTTATTTTTAACTTAAAAATTGTGAAATACAACAGATGCATAGCGAAGAGTGTCTAAAACAAATACAGTAGCCCCCCCACCAACCCCACCCGATCCACGGTTTCTGTGTCTGGTTCAGTTACCCAAGTTCAACTGTGGTCCTGAAGCAGACAATCCCATCATCAGAAGGTCAACAGTAGCCTAGCACTATGTCCCAATACCTGTGCCATTCACCTCGCTTCATCTCATCATGGGTGTATTCTACTCTCTTACACCATCACAGGAAGAAGGGCGAATGCAGTACTAGATATTTAGAGAGCTAGAGAGACCACATTCACATAACTTTTATTACAGTGTATTTTTATAATTGTTCTATTATATTACTATTGTGAATCTCTTATTGTGCCTAATTTATAAACCAAACTTGATCATAGGTAAGTACGCATAGGAACAAATATAATATATATAGGGTTCAGCACTATCCGCAGTTTCAGGCATCCACTGGAGTTTCAGAATGCATCCCCTCAGATAAAGGGGGACTTCTGTGCAAAGTTTAATGGATCATTATAATAAACATCCATGTAAGCAGACACAGATATAACATTGTCCACATTTCAAAAGCCCCCTCTCCCATGTTTCTCTCCCTTGTTCCAATGCCCTGTTCTTGCTGGTAAGCACTATCCCAGATTTATTGGTAATTTATGTTTTTCTATTTTTCCCAGTTTTACCACTTCAGTATATACCTAAGTATATTTCAAATAATGCTGTTAAATTTTGCTTGTTTTTGAACTTCATATAAATACAATTATACTATGTGGATTCTTTTATTTCATGTTTCTTTCACTCAGTATTATATTTTTAGCATTCATCCATGTTGTTGAATGGACCTCATTTGTTGTCAACCCCATATACTATTTATTCCATTGTATGATTATATCACAATTCATTTATCTTTTCTGCTATTAGTGGACATGTGGGTTGTTTCTTGTTTGGTTGTGTGGTTTTTTTTTAAGTTTTGTGAACCTCTATTTTTAAAAAATATTTTTATGTATTTTTTATTGTTTTTAAGTATTCTCTACATCTAATATGGGGCTTGAACTCACAATCCTGAGATCAAGAGTTGGATGCTCTACCAACTGAGCCATCCAGGTGCCCCTTCTGTTTGGGATTATTACAAAAATGCCCCAATAAACATTCTTGCATGTGTGTCCTGGTGCACATGTACCTGAATTTCTCTTGGCTATACTCCTAAGAAGAACTTCTGGGTCATAGAGTATGCATATCTTTGACTTCATTAGTTAATACCAAACTTTCCCAGAGGTTATACCAATTTACACTCCTGTAAGTTACTCCATTTCATTAGAAATGAGACAAACTGTATCATTAATATTAATAATACATCTTCACTTATTTTCCAAAGCAGTATCTTCCTGAGCCAGGTGCTTCCTTAGGGTAAGCTCTAACCTGCCAGCTCTCCTTCTAGCTTCAGGTCGACTGAGTTCTATCTCAGAATGACTTGTTACCATTAAGTGGATCATTGTTTCTCTTATCCGTTACAAGTTAGGTTCTTCCTTGGTTAAGACTTGGAAGTAACAAACTCTTTTGTATCATAGGTGATACATATAATTGTTATATCTCAGGGTAGATCACCCCTGCACTTGGTTGATCTTTTGCCATCAGTATAGTACTGCATTTGGGCGGCTAAGTGGAAGGTTAAGAGCATGAAATATGGAGCTGGACTGCCTGGGTTTGAATCCTCACTCTGTACTTTCTAGCTGTATGATCCTGACCAAATTATTTCACCTCTCTGTCCTCAGTTTTCTCATCTAGAAGATGAGAATGTGTACCTACCTCATAGGGTGACGGTGAGGGATTAAATGAGGTAATGAGTGGAAAGCACTTAAAAAAGTGCCTGGTATCCAATTGCTTTGTTATAGATCTGTTATAGTTTTGGGGGCAGTAGAGGTCAGTGGTTACGAACATGGGCTGAAGTCAGAGGGAATTCAGGTCTTGGCTCTACTCTCTCTGGACTGTGGATCATTGAGTGAGTCATATAATCTTCCTATACCTCAGTTCCTCACCTGTATAAACTGAGCTAGGAATCATTACCTTGTACAGGTGCCATGAGGATTGAAATCGCAAATGCAAAGTGCCAAGTGCTGGGTGTGGGTGCAGTACATGCTAGTTGCTGTCATTTTAGTAGATGGCAGCTACTATTCCTGCCCTCACATGCTGGAGGTGAACCGCTGCTGGGCCCTGACATCCATAGGTCCTATGCACTGTCCAGTGGGCGGATGAGGAGTGTGGAGAGACCACAAAAGTTATTCCCATTTATGTGTAGGTCCTGGGTGGTGTACACTTAGCTAAATGAGACCCAGTCCACTTGGGCTCAGATATGGGGGCATCCCAGCACACCGGTAACTACAGAATACAATAGTGTGCCTGGAGCAAGGAATTTTGAGGGTCCTAAGGAGGAAATATCTAGTTGAGTAGTCTTTCTAGAAGAGGTTTTTAAGATAAGTCTCAAGAAACATCCATGTAAATGGGAGAAGTTGGAGAAAATACTGGTCATGAAGAGCTCTGAATCCCAGGCCAAGGTATTTTTCCTCAACTCAGTAAGAAATGGGATATTTTGTATTGCCAAGTGGCTGTGAGATGAGAGCTGGAGTCTGAAAAATGTTCAGGTGCACTGGGCCAACAAACTGTGGTTTAGCAACCCTACTGTCTGGCTTGCACTGCCATCAGACTCTGGTGCTTTTAGAAGATGATATTTGGAGAGGGATATGCCTAGTTCAATTTTAATGCCAAATTAATTATGTTTTTCTAACACATTTCCAAAAACCAATGCGAAGGTGGCTAGTTAACCTCATTGTATCACCTTATTATTGCATGCAAACTAGAGATAAAATGCATTAGTATCTACCTGTGGTGGTGGATACCTACATGCATGAGAAAATTGTATAGAAATACAGGTACACACAAATGAGTACAATTAAGACTGGGGAAATGTCAATAAGATGGGTGGACTGCATCAATGTCAGTATCCCGATTGTGCTATATTATAGTTTTGGAGGACATTACCATTGGGAAGAACTGGGCAAAGTGAACAAAAGATTTCCTTGTAGTATTATTTTTTACAACATGTGAATCTTCAGTTATCACAACAAAAATTCCAATTAAAAAATTAGTAAAAGTTATGTTTTGTACAAAATATGCCATAGGAAGTCACATTCTGCTTCCCTTAATTATCCATATTTAGGGGGCTTAGGGACACATAAAATAGGCACCATTATTTATCTTGGGGCTCCAATTGGAAAGGAGAGCAAAGTGCCTAGAAGGAAAGAGGTCAACAGTACAGGAATTGCTTTGCTACTTTGATCTTCGTGAAACTGCACATGACAGTTACAGAACACTTTTGACAAGTTCTGCCACAGAGGGCTGACTTTACCCTGCTGTTTTCTGATTTACCTACTGAGTCTACTATGTCACTTTTGCGCCTTCAAAGGTGGCGTTAAAATTATTCTTTTCTAATGGAAGAGAAGTTTATCCACATACACAAAAGGAGTGGCCTGAAGTTGCCGGATGTAGCATTTTAAAATTCGGGGAGTTTTTACCTAACCCATTACTTTCAAAAAAGTACAAACCACACGGATGAGTGAACTTAATTTCTCGAGCAAGTTGGAGAAGACCGTGCTAGCAGGGCAGGATTATTATGAACTCCGTAATTATGCTTTCTCTGCTATGTTAAAGGTTTCCCTTCCCAACAAAAGGGCCGACATCGACTTGAATGAGCGCCGCGAACTTTTATAAAGTGGAAGAGGGGAAGAAATGGCAGGCTGGGAATCCGGCCCCGGGAAGGCTTCCACGGCGCTGGAGAACCACCACTTGAATTTCCAGAAAAGAAACTTCTCTTCCCCGAACTTGCCGACTTCCGCGAGTCCGGGAGCGCTCTAAGCGGTCGGCTGACCTTCCGCGTCCCGGATGAGGGAAACTGAGGCAGGGAGGGCGCGGCGCGCGCCGCTTCGGCCTCGGCGCCCGCCCCGGACGAGGGAACCCGGGCTTCCAGAGCTCTCCGCGCGGACGCAAGCACCTCGGAGCCGCCCGCCACCCCGCCCTACTCGGGACAAAGCCCGAGCCCGCGCCGGGAGGCGGGGGTGGGGGGTGGGGGGGCAGGGCGGCTCCCGCGCGCGCCCCGCTCCCCCGTGGGCGCGAGACTCCGCCCCGCCGCCCCTGCGGGGGGAGCCCGCGCCCCAACAGCGAGTCGGCCGAGCCGGGCCCGCCCCGAATCCCCATGACGTCACCGGCGGCGGCAGGCCCCGCCCCCGGCCCCGGGCGGCAGGCCGCATGACGTCACCGAGGCCCCACCCCTCCGGAGCGAGTTCGGTCCTGGCGTTCATTTCATTCCTGTCCTCATTCCGAACATTCTTAGCATCGCTCGCGCCGCGCCGCGCCGCCCGAGCCGAGCCGAGCCTCTGCAGCCGCCGCCGCGGCCCCGCCGCCCGCCGCGGGCGCCCACCAAGCACTTTGCAGACTCGCTTCCACCCTGCGGGCCAGTCCGCGCGGCGGGGCCCGGGCCCGGGGCGGCCGCGTCCGGGGACAGGCCATGCAGTGAAGCCCCCCCACCCCGTCCGCCTTTGCCCGGAGCCGCGGGCAGCAGCCCAGTGCGCTCAGCCGGCCCCGGGGCAGGAGCGGTGCTAGGCAGGGGTGGGGTGGCCCGGCCCGGGGACCGGGAGCCGGGGAGGGAGCCGGGCACCGAGCTGCGGGCGGGGGAAGCGGCGCCGAAGTTTGCCTCGGACTCGCCGGGCGCTGCGGCGGCTCCCTTCGCCGAGGTAAGTTGGCGCGCGGGGCTGATGCTGGGTGCGGGCGGCGCACGGGGCGCCGGGGGCGGGGGGCCGGCGGCGCGTTCGGCTCGGGCCGCTCTTTCTCTGCGGGCTCCGCTTTGTGTGCGGCGGGCGGGCACGCGGAGGGCCGGGGCCGGGGCCCCCGCGTCCCCTTCAAGGTGAGCGGCCGGGCGCCGCCGCGCGAGTTGCCGGGACGCCAAGTTGGGCCGCGCGCTGAGGAGCCCGCGCGGCAACAGGCGGCCCCCGGCGGCGGCCCTGGAGGCGCCCGGCCGGCCGCGCCGCGCCCCCCGCGCCCCCCGCGCCCCCCTCGCCTGCCCGCCCCCCCGCCCGGCCCGCCCGCACACGCACACACCCTCACACCCTCGGGCAGTTTTCACGGTTTGCTCGGGGAAGTCAGAAGTTCGGAGCGGGCGCGGGCGGGGAGAGCCGCCGGCGCCGCCTCGGAGCCCGGAGCCGGCCGCCCCCCCCCGCCCCTACCGGGCCCCCCCCTCCAGGCGCCGGGGCCCCCCGAGGCCGGCCCGGGGTCCGCGCCGACTCGTGCTGCCCGCGGGGGTCCGCTCCTTCTCAAAGATGAAAGAAGGCACGGTCGCCTTTGCCGCTTCTCCAGGACTGTTGCTGCCGCCGCCGCCGCCGCTTCATTGCACATTCAAGTGGAAAATTTTCAGGAGTCAGCAGAAACATTGTGTCCAAAAAAGACTGAGTCGCAGTTACCACCAAACCCTGGAGGAGACTCTCCCTGGAAAACTTCCCTTCGGTAGGAAATACTGGGGGATTTGTTTGTTTATTGGAAGAGAAATGATCCCCAGGAGAGGAGAAAATCAGGGTGTACTTCTAGTCTTTGTTCATAGCAGCAACACTGTTTTCAAAAGTCCAGAGGCCCGCTTTCAAGAAAGTTCAACTTCCATGAGTTTTTTTTTTCTAAAATGCATTTCTGTATATATATATATATATATATATATTTTTTTTTTTTTTTTTTAACTGAAGCAACATTTTAAATGAGTTGAAAACAATGGAGGGCTCACACTTCCCTTATTCTCCTCCCACGAAAATAAATAAAATCCAGATCATAATTTTCTTTGCTTTTTAATTGTCTTTCTTTTTAAAGATTTATTTAAAGTTGAATGGTGTCACTGTATAAAAATATTTATGAAACAATGAAATAGCAGCCACCAGCATTTCTCAGGAGGCTTGTTAACTTCTTAGAAGCAAGTGGCTGCCTGTGATTTGCAGAAATGAAAATTGACCTCAGTAAGCACTGGAAACTTAGAGACAGATGATGTTCCAGGAGCGGGTAATGTAAAAAGGCCTGTTTTTTTTAAAACAGTGCCTTGGAGGGAGCCCAGGTCCTGAGACAGAAAGGTCTGCAAAACCTATCACATTTCAAAATGGTTAAACAAGAAAATTTAAAATGCTACAGATACTGCAAAGGAGCAGAACACTTAACAGTTCAGGGCAACCACATGTTTCTTCCTCCCCACCCTTCTCCTTGAGTGTTTGTGGAAGTTTTGGTGGTCTGATCGCTTGTGGTGTGCTGGGTGCATGCAGGTGGTTACCTGAGTAGACGGATCCCTTAGGAGCATGTGATCTGACTGCATTGTCAGAACAGGCAGTGGGCTCCTTTCTCTGCAGTGTGCAGTGGCTTTTGCTGGTGTGTCATGCGTGGGGCTTCTCTGCCAGGGTACTCTGAGGCAGTGGTTGGGGAACGTATCTCAGGCTGTGCCCAGTGCTTCGTCCTTTCACTATTGGGCTTGTGCCCTTTTGTAAATAGAGGGATCTTTGGGGCCAGACTTAGATCCAACTTTGGTTAAGAATCTTTCCTCTTCAGAAGGAAATAGTAGAACTAATTACAAAGTGACTCAGGAAAGACAAATGGATTAGTTGAACCTTTGTCAACAGCGAGGTTTTGAATCGTTGATTATTTTTTTTGGGGGGGGGAGGCTTATTTTTCTAATCTCGTTATTTCCATAAATGGTCACAGATATTTTTGTTTAGTATTTCTTTGTATGTGCAACTCGGTGTTGAGCTCTTAGGTTTCAGATTTTAAACAGAGTTTGTAATTCTTTTATTTGTTGTTGGTATAAAAAAATGAACTGATAAGCTGTATTCATTACTGGTTCTTGCTGATGGTATAAAAGTGCCAATGTAGACCATTTTATTTTTACTTTAATGATAAATATTATTTGGCCTGCAGTTTTAGGGGAATATTAGAATAATCTTTCTTTTCTTTTTTTATTACAATTTTGAAACAAAACCAATGTGACACTTTGACAGTAGGATTTGAAGAAATATAGGAAAGAATCTTTGTATAGATTCCTCCTCTCAGTGATCTTTCATCAAGTAACAAATAGAACTCCATCCAGAGAACATGCTTGAGGGACTGTTGGAGTTTGTGTTTTTTTTTTTTCCTTTTTTTTCCTTTTCCCAAAACATAAACCAGGACTCACCACGACATATACTTAATTTAAAGAGGGAGGGCAACCTAGTTTAGTTTGAGCCGGATTGAAACAAATTTCTCACGGAGAGGCGGAGGGGCGGAGAGGCGCTTCCTTGCATTGTGGTACAACGTGTGCCTAGGCCCCAGCAGCAAACTAATTATATGTAAGGGCAGGTTTTGGGCGGGGTGAAGCGGGGTAGGGGGGCACTCTGGGGGAAGTCAGCTTCTTCCCTTCCCCTTTTCCTCTACCTCTCTGTTACTTTATACAGCAAGAATTTTGTATTCATACACTCACTTTGGGGACTAATGTCCCCTTTTATTAATAACAAGGACAAGCAAGTCATAAGGAAAAGGGTGTTGGGGTTTTCGCTGCTTGGGCTTCAGTCATTTAGAAACAATTTTGAATTCTGACGCTGCAGATCAAGTATAGGAGGGCATTTCTCAGTGGGAAAATTTGAGAAGAATACAGTTGTAGTGTATCATCCGTTTCTAGATCATATTTGTTATATCTTCAGTAGAAAAGTATGTAACAGGAACAGTTGGAGAATGTAGATCTCAAATGTTAGTTAGGCCTTTGAAGAAGTGAGCTGTGCCATAACAATATTTTTAAGGTTCCTTGTTTTAGAAACGGATCGATCTGTCATACATGGTGGTCAAACCAGAGCCTGTGCATCTGTGGGATTAACTTTTTTCTCTAATCTCCTGTACTATTACGTGTTAATTGTGAGCATAATTATACTGCCTGCAAATGAAAATCGTGGTGTTTTATCACTCCAAAGGTTGGTGCAAATAACTGCATGTAGGAACCAGCATCCGCACGATGACCGTGTTCACACGCAGACAGTCGGTAGATAACACTTTCAAGCTCGTATTTTAGGCACGTTGTCTTGTTTCCAATAAAGAGATTGCGAAAGAATAAAAATGCTGCCGAGTGAAAGCTGTGCCTAGGGGTTGGATCCCTTTAGTGATAAAACTTTTTAGGTCTGTTTTTTCCAAAGACTGAGGACTACTGGCCAGAGCAAGTGTCCAGCTTTCTCTGCAGCACTGCGAAGAAATTGGAGCCCACCTTTCTGTCGATCAAGGGGTGCACTGACTGCAGCTTCCTCTTTAGAGTTCAGAAACTGGAACTGCAGCAAGTGCTAGAGTCCTACTTCTGAACTCGGCAAAAAAAGTATACTGTAAGCTTCCTGCCCTTTGACAAACTTGGGCTCTGCTGCTGGGCTATTGGGGACTGACTGATGGCTGGAATAATCTTTTATAGCTGCCTGTGCTTTTTCTTATTTTATCTGTAGACGCCACAGATTACGCTGTGGTATTTAAATTAGATCCCAAATCATGTTTGAACAATATCAGTGATATATTTTATTCTTTCGCATTCACAAAGGTGATAAAGTCAAGTAATTCAGGTCCATGTTAAGCTCTTAATGTTTCCGGGTTGGGCTTTTTGACAAATACCGGCTTAGTCCCCCTTGTCTTGCAGTGACTGCATACTTCTGAGATTGGGAAGTTTGGGCCTTCCCTCTTCTGGGATAGTTTGTGGAATGCTAGAATATTTGGATCTAAATATCTGGGGTATTTTTGTGTGTGATTTTTTTGTTTCAAACCTGTGAGTTATAGATTCTCATCATCAGCTTCTTTGACCCTATCCCATATCGGAACTTAAGAGTTGAAATTCAGCCATCTCTTCAGAGAGCTTCAGCTTTCCTTGTGGTGCCAAATAAGAGAATTTTGGAATATGTATTTTTATTTTAGTGAAATCAAATGGGATGCCCTGAAGGGTGGGTTTTGAGGATGGTATTTCTTACAGGGTGGGTCCCACTCAGCTCTTAAGTTCTGTCCACTGGCTTTTTGCATGGTTGGGAAGATTCTCAGAAAATAGTTTCCATAGTCTGGGAGTCCTAGCTAACTGTGAAACCACTGGTCTCTCTTCTGATTGGAAAGGGGAGGGGGATCTTAGAGGCTGTCTTTTCTACTTTTGTGGCAAGCTAAGGGAAGTCTCCATCTTGGCTGTATCCTGTCTCCACCCCCTCCCACGCCCCCATATTTACTATCCCCATCAGTATTTACTATCCTGATGTAATTTTCTGCTCTTTTTGACATTAGTTTTTAAGGCTCTGTCCTAGGATTTCATTAGCAGTTTTAGTTTGAGGAACAGGGCCCAGCATTGGAAAATGGGTTTAAAAGAAAAAAGCAGCTTATTAATGAACAAGTTAAGCACCACCATCATCTCCAGTGGGGAATTCTGGTTGCTTTTAGGCATCTGACAGATTTAGATGTATGTGTACAGTGACTGAAACACTATTGACTGGGAATATACAACAATGACGAGTGCTGTTGTTTTTACTGATACATAAACTGAAAAACTGCTGCTAATGGTGGGAAATGTTAATTATGTGAGAACATATTGAACTTATATTCTCTGGCATGAACTTTTAAAAAAAATGCATGAACTGCGCTGCTTTTTTATAGGCACAGCTTTCTAATTATCATAATTCAGTTCAGCTCCGCTCTTGGATGGAGTTCAAGTGCAATCTCAATTTAACTTGAAAGGAGTTTTTTTTTTTTTTTTAAACTGAGAATGTTTAAGAAAATTTGAAAAGTTCATCCAAGAATGTTGTCTGCTAAGGTGTTGGTAATTGGGGGGTGTGTGTGTGAAATGAGTGCCTTTTTATAATAGTTAACTAGATCTGATTGTTAGATTGACTGTCCTTTTTTTTGTTTTTTGTTTTTTGTTTTTGCTTTGCACTGTATCCAAACCTGCATCTTGTACATTTTTGCACAACCAGATGCTCTGTGTTGCTGAGTTCTCTTTGAAAACCAGTGTCTTTTCCCTAATAGACTGTAAACTAAATAAATACTTTATTACCATTAATGATATAATCTCTGTAAAGATAGGAACCTCTTTAGAGGGTAGCAGAAATCTTAGGAATTCATACAACGAAACCCACCATTAATCTTGGTTACCAACCAAGCCTTTAGAAGGTAGAGCTCCTCATTTGTTTGTCTTTACATCTTGACTTGATGGCATTCTGTGACAGGAGTTGTCTTTGGCAGCATTCATTCACTGTCTTCTGTCCTTTAAATTTTCTATGACCTCCGTGCCTTTTCCAAGAAAAAAAAAGTTAATGAAGCCCAGGCGCCAGATCCTCTGCGGAATGGATTTTAATTGGAAGAAAGAACAACTTCAGCTGGACCTTCCGACTTTGTCCAGTCTGACTTCTGCTGAAATGCAAAGGGAGCCCGCAGAAACCAAATGACTTCATTTGCCCTGGCACTTAAGAGCCGAATTCACTTCCATGGTGGTGAAATAAAAGGAGCCAAGTGTTTTAAATAGCCACTCCCCGAGGCCCGCCTGCCCGAGTGTTTGGAGAAAAGCGCATTGTCTGCTTGCAGCTCTGGCTGGGAGCCGGCCTGACTCGCCCTCCCCCACCAGGCAGCTCCATTGGCGGAGCTGACATCTGGTTTTCTCTGTTCACCTGCCGTATACCTGCACGCGCGCGCACACCCACACATCGCGTGCATGCGTTGTGTCCTGTGGGTAACGCACATTTTTGACGTTGAAGGTGTGTTGTGTTTTAAGTCCCTCCCGGGATAGGGGGAGGCACAAGGCTAATAGCACAAAATAAAATGTAAACACAGCAGCCACCCCACATGCCGCTGCTGCTGGGTTTCTGTCCGACGGTGCTCTCTGGGTAGGCGTGCCTATTGTTGTGGCCGCAACAGGCGGCAGAAGTTGGGGCACCATATGGCGGATGTGGGCCTCAGATAAGCTGTCTGGTAATTTAGCTTATCAATAGCATTTTGATATGCTTCATTTTCAGATCACCCATCACTGTGGCTGGGGATGTCCTGGGGGCTAACTGATTGCAAACCATTGAAACCATTGTGAGCGATGCTTCCTTTGGTGGAATCTCTTTCAACCCTTTCTCCCTGGCTGCCTTCTCATCTCAAAGCCTTTGGGAGACCGTGGTGGTTAGAGTTAGAAAGAGCCCCATCAGCTGAGGGGACGGCAGCCCCGTCCTGAAATCTGGAACACTAGAAGACCTCATCAAGTATTTTCATGGAGGGCGAAACAGAAAACAAGCTACCTAATAGCACTTTTTATATAGGCAGAGCTGAGAAATTCCCGTAATTCAAAATCTGCCTTTGTTTTAAACACTGGAGAGAGAAGGCCGATATTGTTCTTATTTTGTTAAAAGGTTTCTGGTTCTTTCAAAATAACCTCCCTAATTTCCTTTCACCTTTAAGTTTTACCTTAATCATAAAATGTAAAATTGATTGATGTCTATGTAACTGGAAACCAGGAGAAGAGGCCTGTGATTTGGAGGCAGGAAGCAGCTTCCTTTATGACTAGGAATTGTTAGAGAGGGAAATACTTCCGGAACACTTCTACTCAGGTGTCTAGTGAAGCTGAAGGAAAATTACGCTTCCAGTGGGGAACCGACAGAGGGACTCTTGCCCGAGTTGCTGGAGCCAACTCAGGGATTCTGCACACAGTAGGTGGCTCTGTGGAAATTTGATGATGTGCATCACCATGTGCTTATCAGCCGTGTGAATCTCATTCAGCAAATCCTTGTGTCCCCGATACGTGCCAGGCACTGGGGGAAGAAGCCAGGATCAGACCGGCTGCCCCTTTCCCAGCCCACCCTCCCTGGATGTTCTTGCTCACCTTTCTAGGCCCCTCATCTTTTCCCACATTTTGACTTCTGGGTTTGTAATGCATTGTACACAGATCCTTTTGCGTGGCTAATTCAGGATGATTCTGACTCAAATCCAGGTCAGCTACTTCCCACGCCTGCCCCAGGGAGCCTCTGCCGCACCAGTGTTCCTCCCTGAGCATGTGCCCTGCGGCCTCCACAGATCTTTCAACAGCCTGGACATTACCCCTGCAGATTTAGGAGGGCTGGGCTGGGTGCAAAGTTTCTGTATTTTTAAGAGGTCCGCAGTGGTGTCCGCCTCTGGTTGGGAACCCTCGCTCTAGATATTCTACTTCTTCAGATCCAGTCAGTCTAAATTTGACCATCCCTCCTAACTCTGAATGGGATTTTTCTCCCCCTGTATTTGTGAACAAATACCGAATCTTTATGGAATTCACTAAGATGGACTTGGTTGGTTTTAAAAATACAGCCGTATAAAGATAAGGCTGCACCTTTCTATGCAGGAAAAGCAATAAAATGAACAAAACCATCTTCCCCCTGTTAGGCAATCATCTGCTACCCCTTGGGAGTGTAGCAGTTGATTTCAGATGTGATTATAGAGGTGAGGTGTGTGTCAGGCTTGCCGGCAAGGGGTTTAAGGGACTAATTCTTGTCTGGCTGCTTGCAGAGGTGGTTTTACTTTCTGGGTAGTGAGGCTGCTCACAGAGCTCCTCGAGTGGTATCCCTTGATGTAGCAGAGTGCGGGGGATGGGGAGGCTGATCCTGACAGCGTCCAAGATATGAGCCTGCTGCTGCTAAACCACACTTGGCTTTTCATTCCTTTCTTCTCTCTTCTTCCACCTTGGGCACTTTGAAATCCAGATGCTCCCAGTTTTGTGTAGAATTCCCACTTGCCTCTGGACATTTAAACATTTACAGGTACTACTGGGTGCCAGGGATTTGGTGATCGGCCAAAGGTGGTCAAAGAATGGTGATCAGTGAACACCCCTGCAAAGTTTGTAGTTTGGCGAGGGAAACGGGCCTGTAAAGAGATCATCACCATGTAGTGGGGAAGCTGTATGTTTGATATTTCGTGGGTTCCAAGATGCAGCTTTTCATATATTTGAAGTTGAGACGTGTTCTGCAGTCGTGGCTGGCCAGGCGGTGGTCATGGTCTGCCATGAGGTTGCACACACTCATCAAAGCCTGTGGAAGAGATGCAGGAGAGGAAGAGAATCCCGGAGCCCGCTCTGGGGCATTCCTGAGGATGCTCTTGATGCCACCCGTCCTCTTGGCACGAGGGTGATAGTGTGTGGAAAAGCACGGATGCTGATCTCTCTCTGAGAAGTTGTTTTAGGTATATCGTACCCAATTTATTTTGCTTATTATTTTCCTCTTTATGTGCAAGATTGATGTGTGCTTAAAAAAGTTACAATGTGTATGAAATTCGATTTTTGAGTGATAAGGCAGGGTTCTCCATGGTTTTTTTCACAGCAGTATTTTTTAGAAATAAAATCATGTTGCATTTTACAACCGTTGGCGTGTTAGAGTTGATGCAATGTTGAAGAACCATGTTTGCATCTCTATCCATAAGGATCTGTGAGATTTTATATTATTGACAGGGGTTGTTTTGAGGGAGTGGTTTGGGAAGGGGCTTTTATTTTTAAGCAGGTGTAGTTTCTAGGAGCATGAATTCCCTTGTGAAACATCAGAATAAAGGGAAAATAACTCCGTTGTCTAAGTGCTCTTGATAACAGCCTAGCAGCTGTGTTGCTTAGTGGTCGGCACTGAGGAAAGCTTGTAGAGAAAGTGATGTTGGAGTTGGGTCTTGAAGGGAAAGGGTTTATTTTTTATTTATTTTTCTGCCAGATGCCATTTTGGAAGTAGTGCGGAACTAAGTCGTTAAGAAACAAATGACCCCCTTGAAATACTCTCCAGAGTAGTGACCTCAACCCTCAAACAGCGATAGAAAAGGTTTATTGCTGCCGGTCATGAGCTCCTCTAGATCTGAACCTATAGATCTGAAACTCAGCTATGAGCAATTAATTGAAAGAAGCGGAGGGAACTGGTTGACAAGGGGAGTGGGAAGTTTCCTGATTCTGGTTTGGAAAAAGGCAGGATAATTAGTTTAAAAAACCCAGGTTTGGAGTAGGACATGCCTTAGTTGGACTTTGGCTCAGCCGCTTTCTGGTTCTGTGGCCTTGGTATCCTAATCTCTGAATTTCAGTAGAATGCCTCCTGTATGCCTGACATGTAATACATGCTCAGGAAATAGCAATTTCTTTTTTTTTTTTTTAAAGATTTATTTATTTGTCTCAGAGAGAGAGAGAGAACAGGTGGGGAGGAGGGGGAGAGGGAGAAGCAGGCTCCCCGCTGAGCAAGGAGCCCCATGCTGGGCATGATCCCAGGTTTTGGGATCATGACCTGAGCCAAAGGCAGACGCTTAACCGACTGAGCCACCCAGGTACCCCAGTAAATAGCAATTTCAGATGTTATCTTGAATGCTAGGTCTTCCCAGATTTCCTGCCAGGTCAGCCTGGACAGTGACTCTTGAGGGGCATCCCAAGCTGAGGCAGAGTTACTTAGAAGAGCTGGGCTTCAGGTCTCAGACAAATGGATTCAAATTCATGAGTGGCCGAGGTATCCCATGAAGTCTGAGACCATTAATTGCTTTGAACCATACTTCTTCTATTAATAAGTGATGGAGGAAACCCATCAGTAAATATGTGAGGTTATTCCTTGCCAAGTGGTAGTATGAATTAAATGGAAATGCTTGCACCTTTGTCCACCCGAAAGGAAACCTCTTCCTTAGATTCCTTTTTTTTTTTTTTTTTAAGATTTTATTTATTTGAGAGAGAGAGAGCGAGGACATGCTGGGGGGAGAGGCAGAGGGGGAAGCAGACTCCTCACTGAGCAGGAAGCCTGATGTGGGGCTTTGATCCCAGGACCCCTGAGATCCTGACCTGAGCCAAAGGCAGACACTTAACCGATAGCCACTCAGGCACCCCTCTTAGATTCTTGCTTAGAAGCCACACTCCTAACTTTGAGATTGTATGGAGCTCATCTTTTCATAGAGAAACTGTGCTTGGGGCCCTGCATCTGCCGGGGAGACCATTGAGGAATCGTCCCTGGAGTTTTGAAGTTGGGTCAAGCTTCAGGTGTGAGGGAATAAGAGACAGAGAGGTACCTCTCCCCTACTTTTGCTGCCCCCATTGCACTTTTTTTTTTTTTTAATTATTTTTTAAAGTAGACTCCTTTCCCAGCATGGAGTCCAACGCAGGGCTTGAACTCACAACCCTGAGATCAAGACCTGAGCTGAGATCAAGAGGTGGACGCCTAACTGAGCCACCCAGGTGCCTGTGCACTTTTTTTTTTTTTAAACTTTGTTTAGTATTTTATTTTATTTATTTTTTAGAGTAGGCCCCACACTCAGTGTGGAGCTTGAACTCAGGACCCTGTGATCAAGAATGCATGCTATAACCACTGAGTCAGCTAGCACCTCCACCCAAGTACACTTTTTAATACCTATTTGGGAGCAGGCTGCTTAACTTCTCTGCTCTCAGTTTCCACATCTGGAAGATGGAGCTGATGCTACCTACTCTGAAGGGTTGTGGGAAAGTTTAGTTAGATAAGAGTCAGCTCAGTAGGCTACAGCTGCAGGTCTGACCGCTGCTAGACCCCAGGCCATCCTCTTCATCTCAGTGCTCCAAGCTCTGAAATGAAATCTTTGCACCTTGTATTAGACTCCTTTCTGTGGACCTGAAATATATTTCAAATAATGATTCACGCTTGTGTGAATGGCAGCTCATCCATCCTTTTGCCAGTGTGTTTGCATATTAAAGAGGATGTTGGTTAATCCAAGATGAGTGTCTCTTTGGGTTTGTACCCAGGTATTCCTTGGACAGGTGAGCTGGATCTCTTCCGGAAGCTGGTGGGTTGTCACCTGGGTTTTCAGAGTCTTCTGCCCAAAGCTGGTCAGCTGCACTTGAGCAGGTGTGTCCTTGTCTCCACGCTTTCCGGCTGGGGCCACTCCCAGGGACTGGGCTGAGCAGGTAAGATTGCTCTGTGTGAGCCTGGGCTGGGGACCACCTGCATTTTACGGACCTCTCTGTTGTCTCTTAACCAGGTTACATGGAACTGTGTGTGAGTGAATCTGGTTTCCTAGCCTTTAAATTAAGAATTAAAATGAAAGAGGGCGCCTGGGTGGCTCAGTTGGTTAAGCAACTGCCTTCGGCTCAGGTCATGATCCTGGAGTCCCTGGATGGAGTCCCTGGATCGAGTCCCACATCGGGCTCCCTGCTCGGCAGGGAGTCTGCTTCTCCCTCTGACCCTCCCCCCTCTCATGTGCTCGCTCTCTCTCATTCTCTCTCTCTCAAATAAATAAATAAAATCTTTAAAAAAAAAAAAAAAAAAAGAATTAAAATGAAAGATTGCTAAGAGAGATGAGTGGACTTGGCGGGAGGGATAGAGGCTTTTGGAGGCAGGCAGGCTGAGCGTTGAGGAGTGGAGAGAGGCACGTTTAAAAACAATTCACAACCTGTGACTCTGCTAAAAGCGACTGAATTATATCATTTTAAAGGGTAGATTTTATGGTATGTGATTTATATCTCATAGAATCAATACAGCCCTGAATCCAGTTATCACGCTGAACAACGTTGGCATGACCCCCCCCCCCCCGTGTGTACATTTGTTTTGCTGGTCAGATGATTAAGGTTGATATGCAGAGTGATGGATGTCCTAATACAAGTTTACATTTTTGCTTGTATATTGGTTTTAGTGAGGGGCCTACAGGTATCCATTAGAAGTACCTAAGGTGGAAGACTTTAGAAAGAGTGATTTCAATGATGCGGAATGACTTGGTCCTTAATGATAAATGCTGACTATGTTAACTGCCCGTGTGGCTTACACTTAAGCCACCCAAGACCTCGGTAAATACCAACAAGGAAAGACTGGGAGATCAGGCAGTAGAGAGACCCGGAAGGCATCTGCGGCCGCAAGTCAAGTATCGAATCTGCTTTGTAAATTGACTTAAGATGGGGAAGAAAAGAACCCGGAGTCAGGTTAATTTATACCCCAAGTTTCAGCTTCTGCTCTGCCCAGTTTTTTCTTCATTGTAACTTGGGCTTGCTCCTGTGTCTCCCAGATGCTCCCTGTCTTCCTCATAATAACTGTTTGTGGCAGTTTTTATCCATTGGTATTTTGTAAAGGGTTGTCCTCTTCCATTCCCTGGGGCTGTGTATGTGCTTGTCTGGTACAGTCCTGCTCCTTGTCTCTGAGCAGTAGCTTAATAGTACCCCCTTTTCCTCTGCAATGCCCCGGTTTGGATGGTAAACTATGCAGTCAGTCATTCTACTATTAGGAAACTGTTGAGGAAACTGGATGACCTCCTTTAATTAGGCAGAATGGAGGGAAAATCTTTGGGCAGGAGGTCTTTGTGGCTGGGGCTTGAGCTCCTGACAGCATTATTCTGGAAGGCGTGTCCCAGGCTGTTTCTGAGAGCAGAGGTACAATAGAGGAGCTTTTTCCTCTAGACCTGTGCTTTTAACCAAATTGCTTCAAACCCTGTGCTGTTCTGCAGATCAGTTCATAATGTATTAAAAAAAGTGTCCATTCATAGGAATGATTCAGCATTGGTTCATTTCCTTTTAGACTAGCAAAGTTTAATTGAGAAGTTTTTCCCAGTGGAATTCTGAAAGGTTTGTATTGTGTGAAATTCGGGGATTTCAGATTATATTTTTAGGACTTGTGGTCTCAGTGCTCTTGACATTCTTAGGTTTCAGGCTTGCTTCTCTTTGTTCTTTCAGAGACTGTGGGATCATGTCCTATGACGTTCCTAAATCTATAAGGCAGGGAAAGTAGAATGGAATTTAAGGAATTTTAGTACTTTGCCTAAAACCAAAAGTAATTGTAACAACACTGCTCAGTTCCAGGTGGTTGTTTTGACACCATTGTTTAGTTATTTTATCATGTGCTTTAGGCAGTAACTGGGTCAGGTGTTCAGTGCACTGTGGTGTCTTTCAGGTCTGGCCTTTGCTGTTGAGCTTGGAGAACTGTTTCCTTGTTGGGGCCTTTCCTAGGGAGAAGGCAATTTTGAGGGTCCTCCACAGGCCAGGGTCCCAGGGTCTTGGTCCCTCCACTTGGCAGCTGTGTAGAAGGGAAGGTTTGGTTGGACAGCCCCTGCCATTAGCCCTCCCTGTGCCCCTGGGCAGGCAAGTCACTTGAAAATCTTTTGTTTCCCTCTGGGAAGATGATGCTGGGCCACCTTCCCCCAGCCAGCTTTTGAGCTGAGCTTTAGATTAAAGCGATAAGATGTGAGAGCCTAGGCAGAAAGGTCCTGGAGAACTGCGTCCTTATCTTGATCAGAGTCATTCCATCCCCAGCCCCACACTCCCCTCCTAAAGGCAGGGGTTGGGGAGAAGGCGCAGTACCGCTGAGTCCCCTCTGGAACTTCTGGTTGCACCCATCCCTGGGCCACTCTGGAGAATTTGGTAAGTAAGGGAGACTGGCCAACCTAAGAGCTCCATTTGTAGTTGAAGGAAGGGAAGCTTGGAGAGGTTTAGTACCCCGCCCAAGGTCACACAGCCAGGGTAATGCATCACAGGGGCAGCGTTTGAAGCCAGTTCCTAAGTTGGGGGCTTCACGGCTGCCAGGCCAAAAAGATTGCATATTAAGTCACCTGTCAGGTTTTATTATTATGGCATTTGATTGGAGTTGAGATAGATTATAACACTGAAACAGAGGTCGACTTCCCCTCACTTGGTGTATTTGTGCAGAAACGGTAAAGTACACAATAACTTTGTTTTGTGTTCTTGGTGTCCTGTTTTACTCTGTCTTCAAAATAAACATGTGGCTAAGGTCCTAAAAAATTGGGCATGACCCGGTCAAGCTTTTCATCAGGGGATCGTCTCACCTTCGTTTTGTTTTCTTGAGAAGGCGCAAGAGTTACCACTGCCCCCTTGTTTTCAGTCCTCTAAAGACTGTGGGGACCCAGTACCCCTCCCCTCTCAGACTGGGTATACTGGCCATTAAAAATGGGAGGGTAAGGCTCCTGGGGGCTGGATTGATCCGAACTCCTTTATGTATGTGTGTATTGTGTGTGTGTGGAGGTGAGGCTGGTGTGGTTTGGAAGCCTGGGTTGATGATCCATATTGAGGTGTGTGTGTGTGTGTCCAGCCTGGGACTGGACCTGCCAGTTTCTCTGGTTTTTCTTTTTCTGGTTTTCTTTGGAATGTGCTCTGTTGGCAGACTGTCAGAATAACTTAGCTCCCCCCCACCTTCCACCTGAAGGCCTAGATATGGAAATGGCCTCATGCTGGGGGTAGGATTTAGGCAAATGACCTTGACTTCACTCCTTGATAGTGGGGGTGCTTGGAAACCTGGGAAGATGGGATGAATTCCTTCCCTTCCTTGCCCAGGTGACCGCAGGTGACCCGGTGGAAAATATGCCTTAGGCTGTGAAACGCGGTGGGCAGTGGAGGGGGCTGAGGGGAGAAAAGGTTAATGGGCTTGCTCAGAGCCCTTAATAATCAGGCCTCCAAAAAAGACATTAGGGTCTTCAAAATGGGATTGCTAATGGGGTTGCTACCCATCTTTGACATCTTGGCTGGTTTAGTGAGAGAGAGAGTGGTCTGGTTGATACTCTTTTCCTCCTGTTCACCTGGTTCTGGTGACTCTGGTCCAAAAGGGCAAGTTGGGGCCACTGATGGCCAGTTTCTGGGACTTGTGCTCTTGTCTTTCCCTCCTTCCCAGTCTACTGGTTTGCTCCCTTCTTACCTTTCCCTGTGCCTTTTGGGTACTTCTGCTATTGGCCATTTTGGTCTTGCCCTAACTTCGTACAGTTCTCTGTAGCATTTGGTATATTTAGCAAAGGAGCCGAAAAGCCTGGCTTTGACATCAGCCCCTGGTTCCAGCTCCAGTTCTGCTTTTACTGGGCATGTGATCTCAAGTAAATGATTCCGTTTCCTCATCTGAAAAATAAAATAATAATATGATAAAGTGAAATATGATGAAATACAGTGAATGGCCCGCAGTGAGCCATGTTGTCTCCCCCAACCGGTTCCGTTCCGTAGTCTCCTGCTTCCTCTGCCTCCAGCCCCCCGCCCCGCCCCAAGTTTCTGAGGGCTTTGTCCCAGCCAGAATGGCCCCATCTGACGGGAGCTCATTTATTTGCTTTTCCATCTTCCTCTACTGGGTTTAGTTTTAAGCTTTTTCCCAGCTTCCACTCTTGCTGGATTTCCTGTTCTGTTGTTTTTCTCTCTTCAGACAATTTCCCTTTTGCTTTCACATTTTTACACACAAGACACGCATATACACACATGCATGCTGCCTGGACTTTTCCTCTTTTATCCTCTGCTCTTATCACTGTGAGATCTTAGACTGCCCCTGCAGTTCCCTGAGCTTCACCAAAAATGGTCAAGAAAAGCACCACTTCTCAATTCTGCGGCCTTTAACACTGGAGAGCATCGAATCTTTTGGCTTACAGAGTTATCAGCACTCTCAAGAGTTGTTACTATTTTGAAAAAACAACGCATTCTCATTCTCATGTTTGTGAACTTGTAGAATTACACACATTTCTTCTACTTATCTCTTTGACCTTGGGCAACCTCTTTAATCTTTTCGAATCTCAGTTTCCTTACCTATAAAATGGACATAGTAGTACAGTGCCTGGCAGAGAAGGTAGTGTCCCATACGTCACCATCACTAGGTGGTCACCATCTCTGGGTGATCACGCTCACCCAGTAGCTAAAATTAGAATGCCAAGTACCTCTTCCTCTAATATCTTTCTGTGTGAGGGAGGGGGACAAGAAAAGTATGTTATATTTTATTTCAGATTTTTCAGAATTTTTATTATGGAAAAATTCAGTACAATAGAGGGCAGTGACCCTCCCGTGTCCCATCATAACTTAGCAACAGTCATCAACTCCTGGCCATTCTTGTTTCTTCTAAACCCCTGGCTCCTCTCCCACTGGAGTTTTGTTCTGAAGCAATCCCAGATGTCATACCATTTCATCTGTAAAGTTTCCAGTAAGTGCTTAAAAACTATGACTCTTTAAAAAAATACTAACTGTAATATCGTCACATTTTAATAATAAATCCTAAATATAAAATATCTATAACAGTCACTGTTCAAATTTCCTTGATTGTCTTTTATTTATTTATTTATTTTTAAAAGATTTTATTTATTTATTTGACAGAGCAAGAGAGCACAAGCAGGGAGAACAGTAGAGGGAGAGGGAGAAGCAGGCTCCCCGCCAAGCAGGGAGCCCAATGTGGGGCTCGATCCCAGGACCCTGAGATCATGACCTGAGCTGAAGGCAGACGCCCAACCATCTGAGCCACCCAGGCGCCCCTCCTTGATTGTCTTGACAGTGTTTTCCCATGGTTGGGTTTGTTTAAATTCGGGTCTGGACAAGATCCACAGGTTCTTTTTGGTTACTGTGTTTCTTAAAACTCTTTAGAGATCACTCTCCCCTCCTTTATTTTTCCCTTGCAGTTGGTTTGTTATAAAAGCCTCGCTGGGTCTCTCTCGAGTTCCCCTCATTCTGGATTTTGCAGCCAACATCCTCAGGGTGCCATGTATCATGTTCCACTGTCCTCTGTAATTCCCATAAATGGGAATTTAGATCTACAAGCTCGATCTGGTTCAGGTTTAATGTTTTTGTTTGTGGGTTTTTTTTTTTTTTTTTTTTGAGAGGAATATTTCATAATCAGTAGTTCCACAAGAGGTACGTAATCATAACATGCAGTTGTCTTTCTCTTTGTGATATTGACAGCCATTGGTTTATGATCTCTGCCCGTATCTGTTATTTCATATGGGCTTTGTAAACTGGTAGTATTCCAGTTCTCTGGTTCTTTCTTCATTTAGTAGCTAGTAGACTCTTACAGAGAGAACTGTTCTCTTATCAGTTATTTGGTTAACCTGGTGTATGGTTTACAGGAGAGGCAGGTTTCTGGTTTTGTTTTTTGTTTGAGTATCATTATGCAATCGTAGATTTTAAATTATTGGATGCTTTTGACTACATTATAGTTCCTCTTATTGATACTCAAATTGTACCATCTTTGGCCATGAGGAGTTTCTTTAGTGGGCTCCTTTGTCCTTTTGATGTGACCCACATAGTTTTTGATAGCTGCCTGCTATCCATTCTCTTCCTGTGTATTCTTGACTTAGAATGAACCATTTCTGCTGGGTTTTTGGTTCCTTGTAGTGGAAAATGGTATTTCAAGGCTACAGTGTGAGCACTTAGGTCTCTGCTCCCCACCCCCACCCCCCCGCCACTTGTTCAGAAATGGATCCCACCTTCCAGGTCAACTTGTTGGACCATGGTAAATCCTTTCCTTGCGCACCTGTCTCATGTTGGCTCCTTTGGCTCTTAGTCGTCACTTCCATGCCCTTGCTTGTCATCTTGTCCTTTTCTCCCCTAAGAAAAAAGGCCAAACCAAAGAATTCCTCAGGGACAGTTCATGGTTTGACACTCATCATGAAGGCCAAAGCTCACATTAATTTCAGCTTTACAGAAGACTTCAGTCAATGCCCATTGGTCGTGTCTACCCAGTAGTTTGTTCTGCTCCTTGTTTAAATAACCAGAAGGTGAAAAATTCCTTATGTTATTACCTCTCTGAGCCGTTCAGACTGCAAGCTATATTTTGATGAGATGGTTGGGGTCATTTACACACATCTGTTTGAATAAATACTCCTTGAATTAAGTTTTGTACCTTCCTCTCTTGAAGTGTTTAAAATAGAATATATTTAATCTCTCAGTCATTTAAAGAATTTATCACTAATACATTATTTTTATAAGCAAAAAAAACAACGTTAAAGCTTTGTGGTTTTAGGCAGATTTATGCAGTGGAGTCCTTAGGACACAGCAAGTGTGGTGCTGTTGTGGGAACACCATAGTAAGCCTCTAAGCCTAAAATGAGTGTTTTTTTGTTTCTTTCTTTCTTTTTTTAAAAATTTTATTTATTTATTTGACAGAGAGAGAGAGAGAGAGACAGCGAGAGAGGGAACACAAGCAGGGGGAGTGGGAGAGTGAGAAGTAGGCTTCCCGCTGAGCAGGGAGCCCGATGCGGGGCTTGATCCCAGGACCCTGGGACCATGACCTGAGCCGAAGGCAGACGCTTAACGACTGAGCCACCCAGGCGCCCCGAGTGAGTGCTTTTTTTCTTTAACAGGTCTGCTGTCAGACTTATTTTTAGTAATTCCTATCTTTGTTTCTTGGAAATTGTTTTGATACCCGTATCGGTTCATCGCGGAATATGCACTTAAGGAAAAAGTAAAAATTAAAAAAAAAATTAAAAGCTCATCTTAAGGAGAAGAAGCTATAATGCTCTCCTCAGAGGGTCCATTCAGGCCTGGAGTTTCAGCTTCAGTAATACTTTTTTTGTTTTGTTGATGAAACAAAGCCACGTGCATTCACAATCCAGCCAACCCAGCTTCACAGCAGAATGAGCCACGAGTCCTGAAATTATCGTCATTCATGACATCCCTGAGAAATTAACCAGCATCCTGGCCTGTGAAATTTTGGATACTCACTTAGTAACTAACTGCCCGCCCGCCCTGCGTTTTATTTTCTTTTTTTTTTTTTAAAAGGCAGTGAGCTTCATTTAATGGTTCCTCTGTATTAAAGCATAGCATTGTAGGGGTTCGTCCCCTCCCCTTTCCTCCATGGGCCCAGAGAGAGGGCAAGGAGCCCTGTAATTCACAGGTAGGCCGGCCTCTGGGCCCCGAGGTAAACCCGGTTTCGCAAAGGGAATTTTCATTGTGGTCCTGTGGCTCCCTGACATAGTGGAGGCTTCAGGAGGCAAGTGGTAAAAAGCTACCAAAGAAAAAGCTGGGCTGGAGCCACTGACGTCATGTCAGTAAATCTGCTGGAGGAGCCCCGCCGAGCAGTGCCTGCCGGCCAGCCCCTGCACTTTGGCCTTGCCTGGTCAACTGTTCTGTTTCCTCCACCCCTACCCCCACCCAGCCTACATTGTTGTTTTCCTTTTCCCTCTGTGTGCTGGGCTGGTGTTGAAACCCGTAAACACTTTGAAAGCTATCCCTGAAGCTGGTCCTGTGTTTGATGCCCTCCACTGGGGAGAAAGGGAAACCCAAGGATCGGGCAGGGGAGGATTGAAAAAACTGGTCCCTCGTGGGACTTCTCAAGGATGAACGAATCTGTGGGGACCTCGTGGGAAGCAGCCAGAGGTGCCAGGTCCTGGCTCGGTACTTTTAGAGAGCTTTGCTCTTCAGTACTGGGTGTGTGTGTGTGTGTGTGTGTGTGTGTGTGTGTGCGCACGTGTCCGCCCCCATTCGTCCACTTGTGCATGCATGTGTGCAGGTGTGTGGTGGAACGAAGAGAAGAACGTTCAGAGGCAGAGGACGGTGGAAGTCCTGAACTGCAGTGTTCTGCAGAGGGTGATTTAAGAGAATGAGTTCCACTAGGAGTCCTTTATTACCCATTACTCATTGGTCATCTAACCCTGAACTCTCCCTGGTTTGCAGCTCTCACAGTTAAATCTAGACCTACATGCTTCTTCACATCTTGGGTATTTCGAGTCACAACCCCAGATGCGCCTGAATTAAAATATTGCTGTGCTAAATCTATTTTTACATCGAGGGGAGTGACATCTAAAAATAAACCTGATCCCACCTGTTACCCACTTTTGGGAAGTTTGAATGCTGTCAAGTCACAGCCCACAGACTGGGCTTTTGATCATGGCTTCAAATGGGATGTCCACAGACCCCTTTTCCTGCCATTGGCGTGATGTTTTATTTTATTAACCATTGTCCTCCTGTTTTTTATTTTGCTGTGAATATTCATTTGCAAATAAGAGTGAAGCATGAGTTCAGGTTGGTTTTGAAGTCCCTGCGTCTTAGGGTCAGAAACATATTAAAAGCAGTATCTTCTCCATGAATCATTAGATGAGTCAGTTCCTGAAACCACTACAAGCCTCATAGTTCTTGGCTACAAGCAAAAGCAGGAAATCCAGGCTTCAATAACTTCCTTTCCCGGTCCTGGCTGTAGTCGCATCGGTGGTTAGGTTCTGCTGCCTGCCTTTGTAAGCGGTAGGAAGATGTATGTCTGAGGAACAAAGGCACTCGAGTCAATTTACTGAAACTGTTTATAATTTGTGGTCTTGATCTGAATGTGAGGCTGCGTTGGCATACCCTGCTCGGCCCTGCAGCTCTGCACACTCCGCCCGGGAAGGCGCGGGCCGGGTCCCTTGAAATGCCCCAGCAAACGCGAGGCGAATGTTGCAGGGAGCTTTAATGTTCCAGTGAATCCTCAAACTTGTGGGCATGGAAGCAGACATGAGGCAGAAAGCTCTGGAGTCCATATGTACAGCTGAAGTATCAACTTCTTTTGTTCTCTCCGTTAAGAGAGAGGGAGGGTGAAGGGAGGGAGGGGAGAGAATGAGAGAGAGAGAGGGAAGGAGAGAGAGAGAGAAAGAAAGGAGAGGAGAGAACACACCCATGCCAGCCCACCCGAGTTCTGGCTTGTCTCTTGCTCTTTCTTGCAGTTTACTTCCTTATAAACAGGGTCTTTTTTTTTTCTTTCCCCCTTTTAATTCCTTTTGCAGCGTTTCAGGCCAGTCTTACTGACTTCAAAATCAGCTTGATAACTATTTTGTTAAACACTCGAAAAAGTAAGGGAGAAACATGAAGTGCTTATCTCCCAATGTAGTGGGTCTACTGCAACTTGAGTATCTCCTCTTTTATGAGCAGACTCCAATTTGTCTATGTTCCTCCATCCGAGCAGACGCAGGTTGGTGTCTCTCCCCGTGGGGCCGCTGCTCACTGCTGCTTTATGCTTTGCTTGTGGAGTTATGGATTTTTTCGATTTTGGAAAAAAAAATTAAAATCGAGTGTGATGCATTTTCATTTATCCACTCCTCTGTTCTTTTCCTACGCTAATTGGTGTTAGCTGGCTGTGAGAAAATGGGACTGAACGTGGACTTTTTTTTCCCCATTGAGTATATATGGAGTCATTGGAAGTTCTGATAGAAGTCTAAAAATAGAGTGGGTAGGCAAACCCTGTGAAAGAGATAAGGAAAAAGAAGGAGGAAAGGTGAAGTGATGAGCAGTCATATACGGACGCTGTCTTTTAAATTGAGTGTGTTTCCAATTCATAGCTGGCAATGAATGACTCAGGAAGGTCCAATTCTATTTCAGCCTTTGTAAAGGATAAAATAAAAGCAAATGCAAAAGTTTGCCTGCCTTTTTAATGAAGCCTGGCTGATTCAGAGCACAGATAGGCTGGTGAGTGCCACTTTGTTCTTTCTTGTCATTTGTATTTTGTGTTTGGGTAATTCTCTGTTCAACCTCAGTCTAGACTGAAAGGTTCGGTATAAGCTGTTGAGAAAGTTAGGCTTATTTTGATTTTAGAGGTTTGGCTGAGAGTCATGATATCAGACTTGGGTTTTCCAGATTTCGGGCTTGTAAAACAAAACCAAGCAAAACAAGACCCTTAGTCCTAGGCGAGTTTGTTAGGAAATCACGGAAAATATATTCCTCGTATTGACGTGTGAAGAGTTACTGTCTAAACTTGGAAGAGATTTTTCCTTATGTTGTGAGAGATACAAACCCAGTTATTTTTATTTGTCCTTCATTGATCTGAGAGTTAACTTCTTGTTAATGTAGATTTCAGGCTGGGAGTACAGACCAAAGCTGGATTGCTTACCTTCTCTGGACCAAGTTGTTCAAGGCCAGGGATTGATTCATTAATTAAAATCAATGTAAATGGATTTGTAAGCCTCCTGTAACAGATTATCTTATTAGCAACCACACAGAGCAGCCTGTGATCTGTGAGGAATGTGTTTGTTGCCCTAGGTGAAATAGACCCCGACTGATGGACTCTTTGGGGCTACTTTATGAAAAACCCAGTGGCTTTTGTGAGGAAGGACTGAGCCTTGCTTTAACCATTACACCGAACCGCCTTTACACCGAACTGTCTCTTCCTATGGAAAATTACTTTTAATACGTTTGCCCCAGAAAGCTTCCGTTCTGTGTGTGTTCTGTGTGCCCTGGCCATGGCTGTGTCTCTCTCCCACCTTTGCATTCACGATCTCAAGGACGTATTCGTGTGTTGGCCAGGTCTTGCCTGTTTCCAGGTAAGATTCCTGCCGAGAACCTTCCTCTGAAGAGAAAAGGAAGAACCAGAAATAAATTTCCATTTGATAACAACAAAATGCTTTTGTTCTCGACCCAAGCAACCGACAAGCAAGCTACAGAAAAGACATTTATCTGTGATTTGAGGATCTGGCTACAGCTGTGCTTCCTTGGAGTGAGGATGAGAAGACAGGATGGTTCCTTTGGAAAACCTTGTGGCTTTAACAAAGGTCAGAGTTCATTCAGCTATCATCTGTGTCGTTATTTTTTTTTTTTTTTTTTTTTTTAAAGATTTTATTTATTTATTTGACAGAGAGAGACATAGCGAGAGAGGGAACACAAGCAGGGGGAGTGGGAGAGGGAGAAGCAGGCTCCCCGCAGAGCAGGGAGCCCGATGTGGGACTCGATTCCAGGACCCTGGGATCATGACCTGAGCCGAAGGCAGTCGCTTAACGACTGAGCCACCCAGGCGCCCTGTATCGTTATTTTTTTATAATTGTGCCAGGCAGGTAGAGATCCTCTACAGTTAGACCAGCTTGCCCACCTCCTCTCTCATGTTTGGATCAAGGGGGGACATCTCACCCAAGCTGAGTTAAACTGTCTCCTGAATATTTTGGAATGGGGATGGCAATCCTAGCTTGTCTTTTTTTTTTTTTTTTTTAAGATCTTGTTTATTTGAAAGAGAGAGCATGACGGTGCGAGGGTCAGAGGGAGAAGCAAACTCCCTGCTGAGCAGGGAGCCCAATGTGGGACTCGATCCCAGGACTCCAGGATCATGACCTGAGCCGAAGGCAGTCGTTTAACCAACTGAGCCACCCAGGTGCCGAATCCTAGCTTGTCTTTGATGTTCACATTATAGTTCAGGGAAACTCTCATTGGGGAGATGGTTGACTCGAGAGTAGAGAGAAGCATGGAATAAGACTACTTTGCAGAGAGAAAAGAACAGAGCATTTGTGCAGAGCAGGAGATGAGAGACCTTGGGAAAAGTCTAATTTGTGGATAGTTTTCCATTTCCCCTGTGGGCGGGCTGCTGTTCTTGATTCAGGGTCTTCTGATAGACCCCTTGGCCTTATAATGAACCCATGTTACCCTATCTTTCCACCCCCTTAGGTTCGCAGGAGTGTGTTACTGTTAATTGAAACCAAATGGTCTCTGGCCAACTAGTTTGCCGGGAAATAGGCCCTGTGTGGTGTTCTGGAGAAGCCCTGCTCCCAGAGGCAGCTCCTGTGGCAGCACGTGGCTTCTGCTGTTCTGGACCCCGTGCTCCAGTGTGGGTTCAATCGCAGGGAGCATTACTTTGTTCCCTGGGTGTTAGCCAGCTAGGTAGTAACTAGTGGGTAGTAACTAGGGTGGCCGCCTAATGTGTGTCTCCGACTGGAAGATTTCAAGGCCTTACCTAGGCTTTTCTGCTGCCTGATTTGCCTTGTGGCTTTTAGGTTGTATGGTGCTTCGTTCAGACGTGGCTGGTGAGGAATTCTGCCCCCCCCCCCCCCCACCATACCCTGGGGCACTGGGATGATCTGGTCGGCTGAGCACCTGGAAGGAGGCAAACCAGGTGTGTCATTAGACCTGAGCGTCCTGCCTAGTGGCACCACCCCTCCCTCCCTTCCCTCCCAACTCTGATCAACGTGGAAAGCATGCTCTCTCTGGCCTTCGGCAAATGCTTCCTGATGATAAATCCAATGTGTATATTGTGCACGTGCTTCAAACTTCCTCCCAGGGAATCTTCAAACTCATTGGATTAGCAAATGCATTAAGTGGCAAATGCCTTCTTGAGGAGACCAGTAAGATGTGTGCCCTTGGGGATGGTGTCAGATACCAAATACTGCTTCCTCCACTATTCCCCAGATTTTTTTTGGGGGGGGGGTGTGGTGGGCAGGCAGTGTAAATGAGCAGGGATGAAGATTTAGATGAGACTTAACATTTAGAAATAAAATAGTAGAAGCTGTTAAGAAGATAGAATTTGTTTTGGAAAGTCCTTGTCATGCACATTATAGCAGACATATATGCAGTATTTGTTGGCATCTTTTACAAAGTTGAAGCCGTTTTTAGTTTAGGCTTGATATGACATGTTATGTTCTACTCATTTAGTTCGTAAAGTTTAGTCTGTATATTTAGAAAGTAGAAATAGAAAGTAGAAACCTGGAGAGTTTTTTTTCTCCTGTAAATTGAGAGGCGACAGGGAGGGGAAACTTTGTAGAACATTATCGGGACGTGGATGTGAGGAGTGTGGATTTATGGAAGTGCATTCCCAAAGGTCCCACGTCTAATAAAAAATAACATTCATCTGATGCTTTACAGTTCACGTAGTTCTTTCACTAGGCTAACTCGCTTAGCCCTCACGACAGCTTGCCTTTCATAGATGAGGAAATGGGGGTCTCAGAGATTAGGAGGCTTGCCCAGGATCACACAGCCAATGAGTGGGCAAAGGGCGGCCAAGCGCGGAAACCGTCCCTGGATGCCGCTGAATCGTGCAGGAGGCCTCCTTTGCTGTGCCCTCTCCATCCTGGAGCGGGGAGGGGGAGGTGTTAGGACAGGGCTACGAAAGCGTGACATGGGGGTCGGGGAGGGCGGGCAGGTGGGGTCTGGGGACAGGAAAGAAATAGTTTGAAGCTACCAGCTCGCCAGGTCTCTCTGCAGTGTTCAGAGCACAGAAAAAGCAGGAATGGACTCAGATGATCTGCCCACTGGATTGCAAACCAGGCTGAATGTCTTTGTCAGGCAGGGAAGGTGTGTTTTGTTTTGTTTGTTTGTTATTTTTGTTTTTAAATACTGATTCCTGCTGTTGACGCTGGATCTTCTAAGTCAGACTGCCAATGGTGATGCTTGGGCGGGGGGGGGGGGGGGGGGGGTGGTTCGGAAACCTTCCCAGGTGTTTCTTGTTAAGGTATCTGAGTCCCTCTTAATTCTGGCCCCAGGTTTCTTTAACTAGGAAAGTTCCATAAAATTTAGCCACTTAACATCTCCAGGGAGCTTATTAGACTAGCAGAATCTGAGATACCCCTCCCCCCTCATCCCCAGGCCTGCTGATTTCCAGGTGAATGGTAAGCACAGTACCATTTGAGAAGCACAGCTAATATCTCAGGGAAACTTGAGGGGACTGTGGGATGGGGTAATTGCCCACATACTTCCTAGGGTTGTCATATGTCTTTTGAGTTTCCTTGTCATATAATGTTTCCATTCAGAAATTGATTTTAAATCAGATTTATCAACTCTTCCTTTATGGCTTCTAGGTTTTTCATTTGCATGCAGACGATGTTGCTTTGAAGTTATTGGAAGAGAGTCTTCCACTTTAAAAAAAAAAAGGAGGTCATGATGTACTTGACAAAGTTGACTGTGTCTAGAATTTTTTTGGTGTATAGTGAGGTAGGGAGTCCAGACTATTACACCTAATGCTTGGCTTGTCCCAACACTATTCATTGAATCTTTTCTCCATGGATCCATACACTGAATTCGTACATGTTTTATTATCTACCTGGAGCCTTGATTACCATAGCTCTGTAATGGGTTTTGATACCTAATAGAGCTACTCATTTTTCATTACTCTCCATTTTAAGATTTTTTTTCCCCCTGCCTGTTCTCACCAGTTTGGTTATCTAAATCCATTTAGTTTTAGAAACACTTTGTCTAGTTCAAAAAAATTTTCAGAAGCTATTTTTATTGGGGTTCTCTTAAGTTTATAGATGAGTTTAGCCTCATTCTATTTTTTTTTAAGTATTTTTGTCTTTTCTAAATTATATGTACTGGTTAGTCAGGACATTTTCCAGTAATTGTCATGCCAGCCATGTAACAGCTATTTTGACAATTTTAAGAATCTATCTTCTGTGGGATTATCTTTGGAGAGACTCTCCCTAACCCGCTTGTCCTACCCAGTAGGTATCTGTTCTCTTTTCTCCTCAGCCCCGCTGCTTGTTGATCTGAATCACTACATCCTGTTCATTTCTCTCAATAAAATTAGTTTGTTGATTATGTGACTTACCCCCTAGATTGTAAGCCCCACAAGGGAAGGTTCCATGTCTGTTTTTGGCCAGTGTAGTTGCTCAGTGTTTAGGAAATTTCTGGCAGTTGGTGCTCAGTAAATATTTGTTAAATGAGTTGGAATGAAAGAAAATCCCAGTAACCAGAGCTCCTGGCCCTTTAATTGAAGGTTAGCTTTGTGTAGAATTGTGTGGACTTGAATCCCAGTTGGAATTCAGCCTACCATTATAGAAATTATGTGTGTCATATATAAAGTGAATGTGTGGTCTTTGGGGGAAGCATTAGTTATCTGTCATGGAAAGGAGGACAGGCCTGCGAGTGTTTTCACCTATGAAAGCTGACAAGGTGGGATGAATTCATTATGGAGAGTGGGGACTGGCGACCACCGGTGTCTAGCATAGGCCTTGTCACCGAGCAGGTCATTTTTTTGGTGAATAACGCTCTGACTCAGATTCTACCACTTTGAATGTTGCAGCATCTCCCTTTTAGATTTTTCTGTTTATGTTAAATTCTTTTTTAAACTAGGGAAAAGAATAGATTACTGCACAGAACTTTGGGTCTTTTTTCTAAAAGTCCTTTAGAGAAATTAGTTATCAACCATTTAGTAGAGCCTTTCATTTTAGGCACGGACACCTGACTTGTGAGGTCCTTATGGACAGGGACAGAATCTTCATTCATTTTAATAACGTTAACATCCAGGTGCTTGAAAAAATGCTCAAGTAGTGAGGGGCGCCAAAGTATAAACCTACAATATATTTTTATATTACTAAAAAAGTGACGTTTTCCTCGGGGGAGTGCAGTGGAAAGAAGTTCTGCGTATATTTTAGTTTCTGCTAGCATTCTTAAAAGTCACACTGGTCGTAAAAACTCTTCCTTTGGTGATGGAAGGGAGAATTTCTAGAAATTGTATTTCTTGACTCTCATTATTTCCCATCACTGAGGCGAGAAGGGTGGGATATTTGGATGGAGTTGGTCAGTCACTTAAAATACTGCTGCTTTTGCTTCTTAGTCCGTGATTTCAGGTCTATATTTGGAATAAATCGAAACTCCTGTAGCATTTGAGGCCTTGAACACATTTGGTGCCAAGGGACTTGGTCTTGCAGATTATAAGTAGTTCAGTTGATTGTTTTTTCAATAAAAATTATTTTGAGAATAGTCACTGTGTCCGCATTGCCGGCCTCTGCAGGCACCTCCTTGAGCTCCGTTTGAGGGTCCGTGGGAGAGGTTACCCTGGGAAGGACAGAGCAAGGAGCCCGTCTCTAGCAAGGCCCGCCTTCCAGTTCAGCTTTGGAGCAAAACCTCAGCAGTGCCCACCGGGGCCCCGGGCCCCTGTGGTCCCACCCCCTTTGAATTTGTGTTTGCTTCTTCATGTGTACCCTGTACACTATTTGAAGAGTATGTGTAAGCCCGTTGTGTTTTCTTTAATAAAACTGCATTTATCTTTGTGTGGACAGATTGTGTTCTTAGAGTCCACATTCTTAGAGAACATTGGGAACAGTTTACTTAGATTTTTTTTTTTTTCCCCTTTCTTTAAATAAAGGCTTCCTCTGATTTATCAACTCTAAAACTGTTGAAAGTCGGCAGAAAAAGTTGGTTGAAGGGAGAAGGCACTATTCTGGAGTGTTTTAATTTAGTAACTATATTTTGGAGTGGCAAGGGCTTTTACTGTTCTAGAACCTGTATCAAACAAAGTACAACTAAGATCCCAAACCTAAATTGGGCCTTGCTTTTGATCTGGGAAATTGGATATGTGGAAAGACCAAACAGGGAGGTTTGAAAAAATGAGGTGCTGCTATGTTGAAAGCAGTTTTTGACTAAAGGGGAAATTTGAATAATTGGAGTGGGTTGTGCCTGGGAGTCCTCCCTGTCTTTTTTGAGTTCCAAAAGATGGTGTGAACTTTCAGTTTATTGTATGCCAGCATCTGTGTTAGGTGCTGAGGATTCAGAGAATGAGAACTCTAGGTTAATTCAAGGAACATCGAGGAACCAGGGTAGTGGGAGAGAGAGCTGTGTTAGGGGGTGATTCCAGTCTCCTGTGGTGAGTGATGTCATGGGGAGGGGGAGGGTCTGCCAGAGAAGAGACTTGGGGCTGGGGGCCCTGAGTTTGGTACTGCCAAAGCTAAAATAAAGACAGCTTACATAAGGAATGTGGCTGCTTGTCTTTTTGCTCCCCTGGACCATGTAGACGACACTCAACATAAACAAGATGAATTTCTGTATGAAATTCCAGTGGCTGACAGTATAATGCAGGAAATGTGACCTGTCGCAGGGTTGCCTGCAGGATCTCTCTCTGGCTGGCTCCAGACCCTTCTTTTGATCTGCTCATAGGCTCTATAACTGGAGACCTGGAGGAGGTAGAGCCACGCTCTGGACTTCCTTTATCCCTGGCGTGCCCTGGAATGGTGAATTCTGCTGCCAGCAGTGGGAGGCTGCCTCCTGGTCTGCCCCTTGAATGAGACCCTTTGTGTGTTCTACTCTCTGTTCCACGGCGGCCTCAGGTGTCTGTGGTCCTGGGCTGGTACCCGCCTGCAGCCGCGCAGGGTGCCGGTGTTGGAACTGACCCTCCGTCTTACCCTCTGGGAACATCACAGATGGGTTAAGTAGTTTCCCTCTCCTTCTGCTCATTCCCCAGACTGGTCCCCATCACAGCTCTGTACAGCGCTTTGTGCCTTAATGTCCTATTTGATCCTCAGAACAATGCTGATGTAGAAAGTGTAAGGCTTGCAAGCTTCATTTTAGAGAAGGAAGATTTGAGGCTCAGAGAAATGCACCCGGATATGTAAGGGGCAGAGTCCAGCAGGGAATCCTGAGTCTTTGTCAAGTGCTCATATGGCTGAGTGGCGCCTCCAGCCAGCCCTGCCTTTCTCCCAGGCTCAAGCCTCGATGAAGTGTCTCTCTTCCCCTTCTGAGAACCATCTCTCATATCTGTAACGTCCTTTCCATTCTCTCTGAAGCTACAACCATCTTTTCTTGCCTGGATTTCTCTAGCTGTCTCTGAGATGATCTTCCAGCCCCAGTCAGTGTCTGCTGTGGTTAATAAAGTTGCTACAGCATCATCATTATTACCGAGCCATACTTCTTGTGGCCAGCATTATACTTAGCGCTTTGCAATTCATTTAATTTTCACAATAATTCTGAGAAGTAGGTGTAGGTGGTATTATCACACCCCTCCCTCATTTAATAGAAGAAAAAGTGGAGGCACAGAGAAATGAAGAGTCTTGTCCAGAGTGCGCAGCTAGCCGCTTTCAGAGCTGGGATTCAGACCACACTGACTGGCCTCTGTGGCTTTTAGCCGCTACACCTGATCCCAGACTGATTTCTCAAGAGTCTCCTCTTCCCTGTCTGCTTCATCACCCAGCCAGTGGACACGTCCTCTTTGGCCTGGTATTTGAGGGCCCAGCAGTGTGGTCTCAGTGTGTCCTTCCAGCCTGGTGCCCTACAAATGGGATGTTGTCATTTCCCACATGTGCCATCCCCATGCCGTTCCCTCTACCAGGAAGGCTTCCCTTAGAGAATGAGGACTTTGGTGCTTGGCTGTGCCACCGAGGATGTGTGTGACATTGTGCAGGTCACTCCTGCTGGCTGAGCCAGGCTTTCCCTGCCCAGTCCATGGAGATAATGTCACCTCGCCTGCTGGTGGTCTGAGATGTAAGTGGTGCATCGCGCATGCTCAGAGAAGAGTACCACCTTTTTTGTTTGGTCAAAACCTCCTTGTTTTCTCTGCAGCCACCTCCGTCAGGAAGTCTTCTCCCAGCCCCTTCCTCCTCTACCAGAAGAGGATCTTGATTTCCTGCGGCCCATCAGTGTCTTCTTAATGGCACCCTTACCATCCTGCATGCTTTATACCATTCTTCATAGCTGTCCTTCCCTCCTCCTAAACTGTAAGCTCTCTCACGGTGCGGACTGTGGCTTGCACACCTTTGTCTCTCCACAGTGCTTTGCATACAACTGGCATTCACAATATATCCATGGAGTGAGTGAATGTGGGGCCACTGGAATCCAGTTACTGTGTCCCTTGGAGAGCTGGGTGAGTGGTGCCTAGTGTGAGTTGACCTGCAGGAGCGGCTATCTGTTGCATGGGATCTGGGTGTTCTTTTTGTTAAAATTCTTCCCAGAGGGGCGCCTGGGTGGCTCAGTCAGTTAAGCGGCTGCCTTCGGCTCAGGTCGTGATCCCAGGGTCCTGGGATTGAGCCCCACGTCGGGCTCCCCGCTCAGCGGGAAGCCTGCTTCTGCCTCTGCCTGCCACTTACCCTGCTTGTGCTCTCTCTCTCTCTCTGTCAAATAAATAAATAAAATATTAAAAAAAAAAAATTCTTCCCAGATACAGGGGCGCCTGGGTGGCTCAGTTGTTGGGTGTCTGCCTTCGACTTAGGTCATGATCCCAGGGTCCTGGGATCGAGCCCCATGTTGGGCTCCCTGCTTAGCGGGAAGCCTGCTTCTCCCTCTCCCACTCCCCCTGCTTGTGTTCCCTCTCTCCCTATATCTCTTTCTGTCAAATAAATAAATAAAATCTTAAAAAAAAAAAAAATTCCTCCAGGATAAAGCTGGAGATTCTTCCTCTCATTTTCAAACCGAGGCTTAGGGGTAGTGCAAATTTGCATAGCCATCTTCTAAACAAATTAGCTAAACCTCCAAATCTCTGGAAGCAGAGTGGCCCTGGGTGTGCTTTTATTTTATTTTATTTTATTTTATTTTGTTATTTGGTGAAGACCATTTTAATTATTTAAAACATTTTATTTTGAAATATAGTTGAAATACAATATTATATTAGCTTCAGGTATATAACATGGTAATTCAACAGTCATATATGTTATGAAATGCTTCCCATGATATGTATAGTCACCATCTGTCATCACACAGCATTATTACAATATTATTGACTATATTTCCTATGCTGTAGTTTTCATGATTTACTTATTTCATAAGTGGAAGTTGGTATTTATTAATTAACCCTTCACCTATTTCATCTATCCCCGTTCCCTCCCTGCTGTGTCTGGTGACAGTTTGTTCTCTGTATTTATGAGTTTCTTTCTGCTTGTTCGTTTTGTTTTTTACATTTGAGATATAAATGAAATCACACAGTGTTTGCCTTTGTCTCTTATTTCACTTAGATAATATTCTCTAGGTCCATCCATGTTGTCACAAATGGCAAGATTTCATTCTTTTTTTAAGGCTGGGTAATATTCCATTGTATGCATACACCACAGCATCCATCCATCATCCATCAGTGGGCATTCAGGTTGCTTCCATATCTTGGCTGTTGTAAATAATGTGGCAGTAAACATAGGGGTGCGGATAGCTTTAAGAATTAGTGTTTTCATTTTCTTTGGTAAATACCCAGGAGTGGAATTATTGGATTGTAGGGTAGCTCTATTTTTAACTTTTTTGAGGAACCCCCATCCTGTCTTCCAGAGTGGCTGCACCAGTTTGCATTCCCACTAGCAGAGCACAAGGACTTCCTTTTCTCTGCACCCTCGCCAACACTTGTTATTTCTTGTCTTTTTGATGTTGGCCGTTTTCACTGGCATGAGGTGATATCTCATTGTGGTTTTGATTTGTGGGTGTGCTTTTTAAAACACTGCATGGCTTTTAGAGCACGGAAAGAGATATGTTAGAGGAACCTGGCTTCTGCTGAGTCAGACACATATTATATTTATCCTCTATTATGGCTGTGTTGGCTTTGTGGTTGGTTTGTTTTGGGAGCTCCCCTCCATGTACCGAGACCAGAGGAAGGTCATGTGTGTACTGGACGGGCCTCCCGCCAAGCACAGGGAGAGTGCAGTGTGACCACTCAGTTTGGCATGTGGAATTTGCTAGAGGAGCCACTCTTTTCCCCTCTGAGAAGTTATGGGTGACTGAGGTGTCTGAAACCAGGTGGCCTGCATCGTGTTCACTCTGCTGGATGAGAAGGTCCTGGTCCTCTCTTCCACCCTCCTGGCCAGCCACTGCCACTCAGTATTCCTCAGTTTCAGCCGTGCTCAACGGTCTCTGCTGCCTCTGCCTCTCTCCTACCTGCGTCTCCGCTACAATCCACTCTCGCCCTTGTCCAGCTCTCGTTTCTAAAAAGAATGCACATCATCTTACAGAAGGCTTCCCGTCTCCTACAGGGCGATATAAGTAAGCTTGCCTTCCTCTTCCTTAGGCCCCCATCGATCACACTGACCTCTGTGTTGGATTTATCCCCTTCTGTCCCTCTGAGCCCTCTTGAGGACAGGAACTTTGTATCCCGCCTGGTACACAGGAGCTCAAAGCAGGGTTGCACAAGTCAAAATAGAGCTAACATTTGCCAAGCGCTGGAACTGTTTTATGAGCAGGTGAGTCCTGGTTCTGGTGGTGGTCACTCATTTTCAGTATCTTCAAGTTCTCTTTGAGGACACTGCAGAGCTGTCCAAGATGAAATATAATATTTGTGCTAACAAAAACATACACCATGTGTATGCCCAGCCGTTTGCCTTGCAGGTAGATATCCAGCAGGTACCTGTGGAGTGACTGACTGACTGACTGAATGAATGAATGAAAGAAAAGAGCCTCCATCTTCAGGGAAGAAAAGAGAAGTGGAAAGGACTAAACTTCTGTACTGCTTTTGCAGCTGAACTTGGTGCTTGGCTTGAGGGCTGAGGCACAAACCGAGCTGACAGCTCTCTGGGCATCCACATTTCTCCTGGGTAGTCATTTCTGTTTTCGAGACCAGCAGGTTTTCTGTATCTTCTCACACTTTCCCAGACCCCATGTTTTCTCCCCTGTTCTTCAGAATCCTAGAATTCTACCACCAGGTTTCAATCAGACACAGAAAATGTACTCGTAGGTTCAGAATCCTCACCTCACAATCCTCCGTGAAAATAGTTGGTGTCATCGTGCATGATGCAGCACGGAGAAGAACCTGAACACTCGCCCTGGTTAGCGCAAGTCCCAAGGCTGGATCCTACGTGCCCCTGCGATCCGCCTTGATGGAAGAGGAGTGGAGGATGTAGTTGTGAGCGTCTTGCTTGCATTTGCATGTGTTTATCCAGGCAAACGATGAGAAGGACCAATTCTTTGAAACACTTGACACGTACAGAAATGAAGAAAATCTTGCCTTATACTCTGAGAACAAGGCAGCACAGATTGCTGAAATGCTGAGTTGTATACCAGCTCCTACCAGAAGTTGTGTGTCATATAGATAAATTCTGCTTATTGAGTAGATAGCCTTTTAGAATGGTGCTGTATGCGTAACATACAATGTGTACATTATACTAGGATATCTTTTACGAGTTATTTAGAATGATAATAATTCTTAGGGGTTATCTTTTTCATACTGCAATTTGTGGACCCCTCAAGGAAACTTTTGGCTAAAATATATCAAATGAGGTGATAGATAATTTTTTTTTACATTGGCTGACAAACTCTGTTGCCTGAATCTCTCAAATAGAGTCTCACTTTTTTTTTTTTTTTAAAGATTTTATTTATTTATTTGACAGACAGAGACACAGCGAGAGAGGGAACAAGGGCAGGGAGAGTGGGGGGAGGGAGAAGCAGGCTTCCTGCAGAGCAGGGAGCCTGATGCGAGGCTTGATCCCAGGACCCTGGGATCATGACCTGAGCTGAAGGCAGATGCTTAATGACTGAGCCACCCAGGCGCCCCTAGAATCTCACTTTTGCCCCTTGTGTATCTCGCTGAAACTTTTAAAATAAATTGAATGAGCTCCATTAGGCAGTACGGGCTTGTGTTCTCACCATGCTTATTTACAAAAGCTGGTCGAGTGTCAGTGATAAAATCGAAACTTAGTTTGAACTCAATGTGCGAAACAAATTGGACTCTTTTGAAGTTTTACGTAAATATCTGTCAGAGCCTGGTACTGAGTATCCAGGGATTTTTAGAGCTGACCTCACTGAACATTGAATTATATCGTAGGAGATACATTTTAACAGTGTTTTCCTTTAGAAATAAAAGCTTAAATTGGCCGGTGAAAGTACTTCAACTCCCTCTGAATTGAACATTTTCTGATAAGAAATGTTACCGAACTTGAGAATAAAAATTTCCTGTTGCCTTACCTTCAGGTTTCTGGGTTTTAATTTAATTGAATGGATTTCTGAGGCTGCGAGTAGAAGGTTAACATAGACAACATTTGCAACTATTTATGAATCAGGATTTTTGGTATATCATAGGCAAAATAAGAAACCTATTAGGAGCTTCATTTGTGATTTAAACCTATGTTCATGAGAGCAGTTTCGTTGTATTTGTAATAAGTAAGTACTACAACTTAAGAAATTCTAATCCCACTTTTTATCCGTTTTGTTGCATATCCGGGTCATTATATATAAGGTTCCCTCTGACAGGGGATGATTCTGCTGTTCAAACCGTCATGGTAGCTATTTCTCAAGCAGGCAGCGGGGCTTCTGGGCTGCAGGGTGCATGTTGACTTGGAAACTTGTCACTGAGCTCCTTTCCTGGCTGCTTCTAGGACTCTCCAGGTCCTCTGGGGTAGCCAGAGCAGATGGGACACTCCCGGTGTCCTGCAGCTCATGAACACTCCGGGCTTGAGCTGGAGGGTCAGCCTGGCTCACGCCGGTCAGGAGAGAAGTGGTCACGGTTGGACCTCCTGGCATTCTCCGCCACGGTCCCCTACATCCCCATCTTACACTGATGGGAAAACCAAGCTAAGAAAGGGCATGTGACTGGCCCAAGGTCCTCTCTTGACCTTGACCCCAGGAATCTGTACACCATGCGAGGTGTTGCGCTTATAGATCTCAGGTGCTGTGTCTAGGAGGAGAGTTTTGGTTTATGAAGCTGTCTCCAGATCATTGGCTAGTTGGAGATTTTCCAGAAAGTTTAAGTCTGGGAAACAAATGATGTCTGTGGCCCTTGTTCCTTAGCAGAAGCATTAATGCCAGCAGAAGACTTGTTTACTCATGCTGCTGTACTTGCGTGACTGGATGTCTGTCTCACGGTTTGTGGAGGAAAGCAGTTGATGTGTTTGTTCTTTTGAAAACACTGGACCGAGACCTAGGATCACCCCTTTCACTCCTCCTCATGCTTTTGCTTTGGTGGCCAGCCAGCTGCCTGCCTCTATGTCAAAAACAAAATCCCTCTACCCACAGACATGGTGGAGCTATCTGCAAGCCATTTTAAGGCATGTGTTCAGATGTAATGATGACATTTGAGTTCGTTTTCATAACGTACACCAGAACTTAAGGACTCACTCACAGGCGACCTTCTCAAGCTTAGCTACATCATTCATAGGTGATTTTCTCTGTGCTCTGCTTGTTTATTCTTTTTTCTTTTTTTTTAAGATTTTATTTGAGAGAGAGAGAGAGAGAGAGAGCACGAGCAGGGGTAGGGGCAGAGGGAGAGGGAGAAGCAGGCTCTCCGCTGAGCAGGGAGCCCGATGTGGGGCTCGATCCCAGGACCCTGGGATCATGACCTGAGCCGAAGGCAGCTGCTTAATGACTGAACCACCCAGGCGCCCCAATACAACTCTTTCCTTAAAGTAACTTCTGTGAAGTAGAACTGCCCATCATAGAGTATGCAGATTTGACACTTTAATCCCTATTGTCAAAACGGCTTCCAGAAGAGCTTATACAATTTAGACTCCTGTCAGTAGTATATAAAGTTTTCCTCCACCCTTGCCTCAATCAAGGATGTTTTGAACAATGGAGTTATAAACCTTCAGCAGGACAGTCTCTGACCCACAGAACTGTCCACAGCGCTAATCCATACTCACCTCACTGATTCTGTGTCTTCAAGAAAAACAGGCAAGGTTCTATTCTTGCCCAGGGTTCAAAAGCCTTACCGGGTCAACCCTGGGCTACACTGTGGCACAAAGAACTGCACATACCTCAAGTGAAGACAGCTACTCCACATGGAGGTCCTTAGCTCCGGGCTCTGACCATAAAGCAAATCGATCACAGGTAGGACCCCTTGCCAACCCTGCGAGCCTGCAGCTCCCGCAGACAGATTCCAGCATGAGCAGCTGCTGGAGCGGAGGTGTATGTGCCTGCTCATCATTCCTGTCCTCTAAGGGACACTGGGTACAGTGAGAGCAGAACTAGGACTAAGGGCACATATTTGAACAAAAGGAAGTTTTTTAAACTAAAACCCACTGCCACCAATCGGTGTAGCATAAGATTTCATGTTGCCAGTATCCTTAGGGGAAATCTGTTCTTTTTTTTTTTTTAAAGATTTTATTTATTTGACACAGACAGTGAGAGAGGGAATACAAGCAGGGGGAGTGGGAGAGGGAGAAGCGGGCTTCCCACGGAGCAGGGAGCCCGATGTGGGACTCCATCCCAGGACCCTGGGATCATGACCTGAGCCGAAGGCTGACGCTTAACGACTGAGCCACCCAGGCACCCCAGATCTGTTCTTTGTTAATACAGTTTCAGTACGAATACTGATCAACACTTGGAGCAGCAAAACTTTATAATTTTTTGAAGAATATTTCTACAACTCTTCTCTGTCTTCTTAAACAGAGGATGCCTGGGAAAGATCACAGCCATATTATGAACACAGCTGCCCCCACTGTGCTAGATATCATGCTGACCACTCAAAGCAGCAGGGCAACAAGGCTCAAGAACCCCAGTTTACCAAGCTTTTTAAATGTGCCTACTCCTGTGCTTCCCTCTTCCCACACTATCAGCTCTCACCTTCTCTCTCTCTAGCAGATGCTCCTGACTACCTCAGAGCCATAAATGGCCCCCTCCAGCCATTTTTGCTGTAAGGAGAAATTAAGCAGATTAGGAATGCAAATACATTAAGAATAAACAAGTAGAGGGACGCCTGGGTGGGTCTCTCTTGCTGTCTCTCTGTCAAATAAATAAATAAAATCTTAAAAAAAAAAAAAAAACAAAAAAAGAGTTGTATTATGTATGGACAGGAATGGCCCTCATCGTACTGTTTGGTGTAGTGACAAACTGGGACTTTAAAAAATTTATTGATAAAGGAATAGCTAAGCAGTAAACTTCAGTAAAACCATATAGTGAATATTATGAAGCCATTGAAAGTGATGAGGTTGACTTCTGTCCTGTGATGGAGAGATGGCAGAGGGATTACGTGAGAGTTACAGATCAGTAGGTCATGTGATCCTATTTTCAGTATATGTGTGTGTGTATAAAACGAGTACACCTTATATCATGTTTTTATATGCATTAATTTGGGGGAAGAATCTGTATCAGATGCTAATAATGATCATATATTTAGGATATAGGATCATGTGAAGACTATCATTTTCTATCTAATACATTTCTGTATTGTTTGACTGTTCATAAATGGAAAACCAGAAAAATGAGATATTTAAATTTTACAACCAGCTTGGGCCCCTTTTTGCAGTCTTCCAGTTCTTTGACTTACTGGATCCTTTCTCATCTCCCTTTTCAGAAGGGAGCTTTTATACATTTTAAAACTTCCAACACCGCAACACGTCTCTCCCCCTCCCCCCCTTAAACTTATGCAACAGTAATAAGCAGAGAAATAATAAAGTATTAATAATTCGTTTAAAAAAGGGATGGTATTATGTATGCATGCTTCATGAAAATAATGTGGCAGCCATCGCTGGGTGTCCACTACATGCCAGATGTTTGGGTCACAAGGGTGAATGGGACACGGCTCCTTGTTCTTCAGAGAGTTCACGGTGAAGTGAGGAGTGCGGTGGTCCCAGTGGAAGTGAGTATAAACCGGATGACAGCCGCTAGCTCACGGAGGGCAGCCTGGCGCCCACTGTGGGTACGCAGTGATCCTGGTCATGCAGTCCTTCAGGGAGGACCAAGCGCCTGGTCTGGCCAAGCACCGTCCTAGGACAAGGCAGGTAAGATCCTGCTCTTGTGGAGCTCCTGTGCAGCAGGAGAGAGAAACGGACATGTCTTGAAGATCACGATCGGTGTGGTGATGAAGAGTCGAGACCGTGCGTGTAGGCATTTGTCCCACATGAGTAAGGACGGGGAGGTGCAGTGAGGCTGTGCAGGGGAGAGGGTGGGGGTGAGCAGCAAGGGAGGCTGTGGAAGCAGCGGGGCTGGCATTCCGGGCAGAGGCTCCAGCTGGCGCGGAACGGGCGGCCAGCCTGCGGCGGGCTTTCCAGGGCTTCGCTGCGAATGCCGAGGTGAGGAGTGTGGGTTGTGTCTCTTGGTGGCTGGCCGGCCGGCGGGATTTTCACCTGGGAAGAGATGCGATTGGATTAGTGGTTCAGAAAGTTTCCTCTGACTCTGAGGCTGGATTGAAAGGGGAAAAGAGGGGTGCCTGGGTGGCTCAGTCGTTAAGCGTCTGCCTTCGGCTCAGGTCATGGTCCCAGGGTCCTGGGATCGAGCCCCGTGTCGGGCTCCCTGCTCCGCAGGAAGCCTGCTTCCCACTCCCCCTGCTTGTGTTCCCGCTCTTGCTATCTCTCTCTGTGAAATAAATAAATAAAATCTTTAAAAAAAAAAAAAAGAAAGGGGAAAAGAGACAGGAGTCTTAGGGTGTGATCTCGGGAAGAGATGGTCAGGCCGCGTCAGAGGGTGGAAGGAAGAAAGAAGTAGTAGAATGAGCAGGACAAAGGATTGTAAGCAACAGAGATCCTGTGTAGAGCAGGAGCTAGGAGAGATTGATGCAGTTGTGAAGTAATATTTTGTTAACTGGAGTCCATGTTTGTCTGATGCCATCTAAAGAGTCACCACTGACCTCCTAAGGCTGCAGCTGGGGTTTTGCCCAGCCCAGCTTCTCGCTGTCCTCTGGGATATTGCAGAGCATGAACCTCCCCAGGAACCAGATGGATCTTTTGCACAGAGGTCCTGGCTGGCAAAGCTGAGGTCTGACGGCTAGACCAGGCCTCTGCAATACACACTTTAGTCCTTTAGTGTCTGCTCCCCCCTGTCTGGGGGAGGGCATGAGATGCAGCTTCTTGTGTCCCGTCCTCCTTATCCCTTAGAGACTGCAGACAGGCCCTTTACTCTCTTCAGGTTTTCCTGAGAATCACTACAAGGAAACTGACACAGAAGCAAGGGTAACAAAGTAATAAAGGTAAAGTAACAAAGACAGCAAGGTAACCAATTAACCACAGTAACAATGTAGCAAACATCGGTCCGTCACAAGGTTCTACTCCTTCTACAAAGTCATTGTTCTGAGCCTTGGTCCCTGACTCCTGGTTAGGCTGCACCAGGCTTGCTCATCTGTCCCCGGGCTTGAAGGTGCCAAACCATCCTCTCCTCTGCAGGTGCTCCCTACCTCTTTCCCTGCCAAGGGCCCCCAGCCCAGTGCTAGGCCCGAAGGCGTGATTAAGGTACTCTGCGCTAAAGGTGGAGTGTCCGTTTCCAGATCCATTTGGGCAATCTGTGTCTTTTGAGGGACATTCTGTATAGTAACCCTAGATAGGGGTGGTCTTCTTGTTTCTTCATGGAATCACACTGGTCCTCCTTAAAAATCTCCCACCCGCCTGCCCACTCATCCATCCATCCATCCATCCATCCATCCACCATTCCCTCCTCCTTCCACCCATCTAATAATGTGAGCTCCTTGTTGGAGCAAACCCCTGTTCTTAGCTGTAAAAAAGTCAGGGGGCTCTCAGGTCTCCTACCGGTCTGACCATTCCGCCTCCGGATACTGGCTGGCCGTGCTTCCCCCTCTGAGGCCCGTTCACTTTTCTGCACCCACATAGCTTCAGTTAATGCCCGCGTGTGGATGACGCCTGAGCTCTGCCGCTTAACTTGCTGTGTGGCCTTAGGCAGGTTACCTGGACGCCATCTCACCATCCTCATTTGGTAAAACGGGAATAATAACATACTTACCTCGGAGGCTGCTTTGAAAGACGAACTGAAATAATGCACGTCAAGTACTTGGCACGTTGGCTAGAATTTATTACTTGCTAAAATGCTACCACTGCCGCCACTGCTGTTAGTATTACCGTGTCACCGCTGCTGTCTGTTCTGCCCTGGGGCACTGTGTCCATCATGTGGGAATCCTAGGGACAAAGTGAAACGAGAGACCAAGTTTTTCTCTGGGTGAGAATCAGTCAAATCCAGTGTGCTTGGGGTTGATGATGCAAGCATCAGAGGGGAGTTTTGAACTGACAGCAATTGAGGGATGGCAGCTGGGAAGCCTTCATGGGAGGGGGTGAGTCTTACGTAGAACTTGGACCCAAATTGACGAGAAGCATCAGCTTTGATGCAGACTGAATTGGAAAGGTCTTTGGCCTCTGTCCAGTCGAGAGAATTTTCATTTGGGGGCCAGATATTTCTCAGGGGTTGGGGGGGAAGGGTGTGGTTAATGCTGAGGGTCCTCAAACTTGTATGCACACCCAGGATTGTCTGCAGGCTCATTTAATGCAATGTATGTTGTCTAACATGATGCCCAAGTGTTTTTAGATGTGTTTGAGTTAGCTGTCTAAAATGCAGATTCACTTAAGAAACATTACTGGAGGGGTACCTGGGTGGCTCAGTTGGTGAAGTGTCTGCCTGTGGCTCACGGCATGATCCCAGGGTCCTGGGATCGAGTCCTGTGTCAGGCTCCCTGCTCAGTGGGGAACCTGCTTCTCCCTCTCCCTCTGCCTGCCTCTCTCTCTGCTTGTGCTCTCTCTCTCTCAAATAAATAAATAAAATCTTTAAAAAAAAAAAAACATTACTGGAAGTTGTGGTCCTCTGTTGGCCTTTAGATATTGGATACTAAAATTACTACTGCTACTAGATCGGTTGTCTGTAGAATGTTTTGATGTTAAAAAGGTTCCAAACTTGAAGAAGTCAGGATCTATAGATTTTGCCTGGTAAAACCAGAAAGTCGATACTGGCAGCATTCCAGCTCACGTATTATAGCTGGAGGCTTTTAGCTGCAAGTGACAGACAAACTCATATGGCTTTTGAATAAAGAGATCTTCTATCTCCCAAGATTAGAAGTCCAGAGGTCAGGTGATCCTAGGGTTGGTTAGCTCAGCAGCTCAGTGACCTAGTCAAGGACCTGGTTCTTCCCCATTTTTCACTGTTTACATGTCAGCTCCTCTCTTTCATGGTGAGCAAATGGCTGCCGCAGCTCCAGGCATCACATCATTACACTAATGCCCAGAAGTACTTGTTCCTAGACTCTCTTCTGTCTGTAAGGTTGGAACGTACATGTGGTAGCCAGCGGAAAACTCTGAAGTAATCGCCTCTGAGGGCTGTTCATCTGCCACTCTCTGGTCAAGAGAACAGATGCCTCCTGAACAGCTGGTCCCAGAAGCGGGAAGGTCTGGGGAGTGGAGTGATAGAAACTGTGCCCATATCTGTGTCCCCAGCAGCTTCGGCCTGGTCAGCCCCCAATGGTGCTCTGGGGAGAGACTGGCTGCTTTGCTGGCATTTTTAAACAAGAGCTCATCATGTGCTGGCGTAAGTACCCAAGGGAAAATGGAGAACCAGACAGGCATGGGCTCTTCCCACTTTCATTCATTCATTTATTCATTAATCCCAGTAGTACTTTCCCAGAGCAGCTATCACAAAATTCCACAGACTGGGTGGCTTAAACAACAGAAATTTATTTTCTCCTAGTTTTGGAGGCTGTGAGTCCAAGGTCAAACTGTTGGCAGGTTTGGTTTCTTCTGAGGTCTCTCTCCTTGGCTTGCAGATGGCCACCTTCTCTCTCTGTCCTCATGTGGTCTCTCTGTGTGTCCACATCTCCTCTTCTTATAAGGCCTCCAGTCATGCTGGGTTAAGGCCCGCCTTGCCAGTTCATTTACGTGAGTTCTCTCTTTAAAGACCCTGTCTGCAAACACCATCACATTCTGAAGGATAGGGCTTCAGTATGTGAATTTTGGGGGATACTGTTCAGCTGGTAACAACCCCAGTTATCCATTGAGTGCCAAAAGGTGCCAGGTACTGTCCTAGGCACCAGGGGCGTGGATGTGAGTAAAACAGACAAAAATCCTTGCCCGTATAGAGCTTACCTGGGGGTAGGGGTGTGGTTGTCCTCACTTACTATTTCTGGCTCCTGTTCAGGACCATCTAACATAATATGGTTTCAACACCTTCATCTCCTAGATTCCTTTAAATTCATGTCCTGGAGTCATTCCTTCATCAGAGACAAAGCCCAGGGTTGGAAGAAACACCTTGTGGTCTAGCGAACGGGCATGAGGGAGAGAAGACATCGTTTCCAGTTGGGAAGGGCTTTTTGAGGGATCAGAGAATGGAATTGAGCCCAGGGGCCAAGGAGGGTGAGAAGACGTGTCTTGGGTTCAGATGGTGGCTGGGAAAAGGGCTCAGGGATCATTGCTTTCAATCGGGCTCAGGGCACAGGTGCTCTGCTCCTGGGGAAGCTTGTTTCTGGAAGCAGGCCACCCGTACACTGGGGAGCCGCCATCCTGTGAGTGCAAGCAGGGCTCCCCGAGACAGGACCTGCCCTGCAGTATCTTCACTGGCAGAGGCTGGGGGCGAGGAGTCACCTCCCATGCACGATTTGGATTTTAGTTGCCAGCTAAAATTCAGGATGCCCTGTTAAATTTGAATATCAGTCAAACGGCCAGTACTTTTTTTTAGTATAAGTCTTTCTCATTATTTGAGTTTCCAAAAAGCAACGTTTGTGACCGAGTTATGATAAAAAATTTGTCGTGTACCTGAAATTCAAACTTAACTGGGCATCCTGAATTTTTATTTGCTGAATCTGGCAACCCCAGCTCTAGGAGTTCCCAGATTAACAGAGGTGGTGAGGTGTATGGGGACAGAAGGATAAGGATCATCCTCCATCATTTGTTGTTTTAAAAACTTGACAAAGGAATATTGTACTCACTTCCTAGTTCACCCTGCGGACCCTCCCTTCACAACCGAGACTGTCATTTGCCTTTTTTGCACTAAGAAACATCACAAAGAAGGCATAGCCTAGCGGCATAGCCTAGAGGACAGGCTCCGTGTCCTCTGGCTGTCCCCTTCCTGCCGAGGGCTGGAAGGGGGTGGGGGTGGGCTCAGCTCTGGTGAGAACTTGCGCTGATTCTTTCCATCTGCCTCCCTTCTCTGTTGTGTTGGAGCAGCAGGCCATGCTGAATCCCTGGACCCCCATCTAGCCTCGCTTTCTCTCTTAGAGGGGTGTCTCTGCCGTGCCGAGGGTGGCTAGAAATGCACAGGGTTTTCTCGTAGCCCTTGGACTACCCGTCTCCTCCTGACATCCCTTCCCCTTCGCTGAGGACCGTTTGTCCTTGCCGCTGCCGAACCATTGCATGTCAGACGGTGGTCAAGACGCGACCATTCGTGTTTTCCTCCTAGATTCCTTTTAGGTTTTTTTTCAAGGTCTTGTTCCTAGCAGTGCTTTTAAGTCGGGGGTCAGCAGGCTTTTTTCTGGAAAGGGCCGGAGAGTAAATATTTTGGACTTCACGGGCCCCGTAGTCTCTGCGCCACTGCTCAGCCCTGCGGTGGTAGCGTGCCGGTAGCCATAGATGGCAGACGCTATGCAAACCAACGGACACGTTCCAATAACATTTTTTCGTGGACACTGAGATGTGAGTGCTATGTCATTTGTTGTTGTTGTTATTATTATTTTTAAGTAGGCTCCACGCCCAGTGTGGTGCCCAATGTGGGGCTCGAACTCGCCACCAGGAGATCAAGACCTGAGCTGAGATCAAGAATCAGATGCTTCACCGGACTGAGCCACTCGGGCGCCCTGTCATTTATTATTATTTTGATTTTGATTTTTTAATTTTTTTTATTTTAACCATTTCAAAATGTAAAGACCGTTCTTAGCTCCTGGGTCATACAAAAAGAGATGGTGGGTCAAAATGGGCCTGTCAGCTCTCATTGGGCAACTCTGTTCCAAGTCAGCAGCAGAGTGCTCAGCTCCCTGCTTGGGAGTCGGGTGGCTTCTTGCCCTGAGGTCACAGCCTCTCTTGCTCCCGGGGACCGACTGGGTTGGGATCTGAAGCAGGATCTTTCAGCTCTCTCCAGTGCAGGCACAGACCCACATCCCATAGTTGGCTGTACTGAATGGTTTCTGAGTGAATTTGTAAATCTTCTTTAGAGAATGAGCCATTGCCAGTCAAGTCTGCCCATATGGTCAGTATTGTACTGAATGCCGTTTACAGTGATCATAGGCTACAATATCAGGAGTAATTTTGAGCTAATAAATAAGTAAGCAGCAGAACTGAATATGGGACAATTATAGGTCTCTGTGATCATGCTGCCTTCCATATCCAGCTATGTGTGTACCTTTGGTATTACGTTTCCAAATGGAAAGATCAGATTAGGTTTGAGTTTCTGTCACCAGATGGGGTCTAGCGGCACCTGCAACATGGGTCAGGAGGCAGGGCCTTTCATCCCTGGGTGTCCTGACTGATGGAGGTTTCGTGTTTTATGGATGTAAGATGTGCTGGGTGAGGTGGACAATGGAATTACACTTCCCGCAGAAATCACTCCTGGCCCGAGAATCAAGTTTGCACGTGTGCCCTGTAGCACTCATTCTTGCCGAATGCTGGGAGATGGGGTGGTTATTAGGTTATGTCAAAGTGGTGTTTGCCTTAATACACGATCCTCCAGCAGTAACCCAATAATGGGAGGTGGATGGGGGGAGGTGACCTGCATGTTTCTGAAAGTTGGAAGCATCTGGAAGTCAAGGAGGCTTTGTGTGGTATTATCAGTGAGCTGGGAGGGTTCTGTACCCCACCTCTCACCCCAAGTCCATGGCAGGCTTGAATCCACTAACATGGGGATGTCTTTCGAGGCAGTGAGCAGCATCTGGGCTCACATCGCCTGGCTCCTGTCTCACCACTGGTTTCCAGCTCTTTGCTTTTGGGCAAATTACTTAACCTTGCTGTTTCCAGAATTGTACGGTGTGGGTATTAATAGGAGTACCTGCCTCGTAGGGCTGTTGTAAGAGTAAAATGAGTTAATGTATGTAAAGTGTTTAGAACCATGCCTGGCTCATATGCATCTTTATTGAGATATAGGAGGAAGAAGTGGCTTTCTTTTCCCCTAACCTCATGCTTTGTGAGGTGGGGTAAGTACGGCTCTGGTAGTCATAGCTCAAAATAAGCTCACAACCATACCGTCTCCTCCCACTATCTCTCATACAGAGCTGCCTGAACATACCTGGGAAAGATAAATCCTTGTGCTTCATGGATGATGCTTGGCCCCGGCATGACCTAAGGCTGAGATGCTGCACCTGTCACCTGTTGGCTGTGGGGACAGATTCCTCACCTCTCAGGGTATGAAACAGAGATAAGCAGGCATCCCCCCCCGCCCCACAGGACTGTCTTGGGGCATCAAAGAAGAAGAAAGTGGAAGTGATTTAAGCTGTACAGTTCAGAGGGAAGGCATGGGTGATGTTACCCTCCTCTTCCTCACTGTCCTTGTGTAGCCCCTGACCTCCCCCCCCCCCCAAGCTCTTGTGGGTCAGGGGCTTTGGTGTCAGGTTTATAGAGTAATGTGGTTCTTCTGTAAAGATTTTGATGTTCTCCCACTTCCTTTTCAGGTAGCATTATCAACATAATTCACCTGTGGAGTTGTGTAAGAATAACATTTTGATTTTGTGTAGGGGTATTTTTGAATCCTGTTTCTTTTTTTTTTTCTCTAAATTACACTCTTATTTTATCCCCGTAGGGTTCTCAAGTAGAGTCCAAGGCCAGCCTATAGTCAGATGCTTTTCTACATTTGTTTTATTGCAATCCAGGCTTTTTTAAAACGGAGACATTTCATCAAATCCCATTATCCTCTGCACTAATGTTACCTTATTTAAGTATCTTCCTCTACCTGAATTTGGGTTGAGTAGTATGAATTTTACTTCCATAGGCTTTACACGTATCATTATGTTCAATTAAGGGCAGCTCTCTAACTTTTAAGAGTTTGAAAGCTTTGCCCTGGGGTGTTCTTGGGAGTCCGAGGATGTTCTTGGGGGTTCTGAACATCTTCTGAACAGCCACCTCTGAGTTGTGTGGTTGCTTTCTGAGATTTTCAGGGCTGGGGACAGCTACTTCCTGGCCTGGATCATCCCACGCTCCCTCCTCAGGGTCTCTCCAAGAGCAGCAACCTGTGTTTGCTGACTCTGAACAGAGTAAAATGAGAGCAGTCTGGGGAGTGACGAAGATGTCTGGGGGTCTTCAACTCTGTCTGGAGGAGGAGGAGGGGCTGCGTGGCACATTCTGAAGGATGTCCTTGTCCCCCAGTGGGATGTGAGGAGAGTGTCGGCAGATACCACTCACATTAACGAGGGTAAGACATTGCCCCACAAGCTCCCCGAGGGGGAGATGCCGCTGCTGAGGCAGCCTCAGGCCTTGCTGGGGGCAGGCTGTGGTAGCCTCCAGCCATGCTGCGTACCCGCCGAGCTCTCAGACCCTGGGGTACGCTGCTCATTCCAGATGGCTTCCCAGCACATCTCCTCTCCTCTCCCGCTTCCACTTTTTTTGGCTCAAAGGCCAGGCCAGGCACAAGGATTCTTTTGCGCTGAAAAGAACAAGCAGTGCTGAGATAAATCTTAGCAACCTTTTCAGAATTGGATCTGGGAGACGCTCTGGGTTGGAGGTAGGGTGGGGTATTGGTTTAAATTGCAAAGAGCTTGACCAGCTCCACCAGTCTTGAGCTAAGAGCTCTGAGACTCTGTGACTTGAAAATTATGCCTTGGGAAATAAACAGAGGATAGAGGCTCCCCAAAGAGGCAAGGGCATGCCGGGAGGGAGGAACGCGTGCCAGGTAGCATTGCCTACAGTGGAAATTCGAACCCTTCCGCTTCGCAAGCCCAGGGTGTTTTGGTGGATGGAACAGGCTGTGGTTTCCATAATCTGAAAACTCCTCAAGGCATCACTGAGTTTTTGCATTTCCAGAGCCTGTTGCTCCATGAGTGGTTACTGAAGCAGTTTGAATTATAGATTTCTCTTCTTTGACTTTCCGGAAAGGATCTTTGAAATCTCACTTCTTCATTTTGCAGGGGCCCAGACAGACTAAGTAGCCTTCCAGATCTCAGGCAGTGATTGGCTGAGGTGGAGCTCCAACCCCAGCTTCTCCTCCTAGTGAGGGGCATTTCTCATCATATCATGGTGCTCTCCTAATTAAATCCTAGGCAATGTCTATGGCCTGCTTAATTTCTAATTAGATGACTTTATGGATCAATTTGCATTTAATGTTAAATCTAATGTGGAAATCATTAAAAAGTTAGATCCCTGGGGAGAGGAATAGGTACTAACTCCATGCCTATTAAAAATGACAAGTCTCTGCCCTGTGTTAATATGTGAAGCTTTTTATGCGGAATGGGAAAACGTTAGTAGAGAATGCAGACCCTCCAGGTGGTCTTTGTGCTTGCGAATTGGGGAAACATGTCATGTTCAGATCAGATTTTACAGGGCCCCTGCTAGCTGTTCCAACAGGAATCCCTTTCTACACCTTTACCGTGTGCCCACCCTGGGTTAGGTCCATTCAGGGATTGTCCTGTTTAGTCCTCAGAACAGCTCCATGAGGGAAGCTTTTTACTACTCCCCTCTCTAGTGGGGGACGCTGAGGCTCGAGAGATGAAGGTCTTGAGGTCAGCAAATGGTAAAGGCAGGACTTGAATCCAGGCCAGCTTGATTTCAGAGTCAGCCTTTGAGTTGCCTGTGAGGTGGCCCCCCTGGGGGTGCTCAGCGATTCTACCCGACAGAATGCTGCAGGGCTCGGAGGGTGATGTCCGTCCGTCTGTCGGATTCTGAAGTGTCTGCAGCTGCTGGTGATTTGGGGGCGGTGTGGGTGCTGCCATTACTGCTTGAAGGCAGAGAGATGGGCCCCACGACGACCAGCTGGGACTCACTGTCTAAAGAGGCGCTTGCTAGCAAGGGCCACCCCCTGTGCACACCTTGGCTGAGGCCAGCCTGGCGCCTCCTCTGGAAGCACCTGCGATCTTTGTGTGGCTTTCCTTGGGACTGTGGCTCCTTGAAGGGACATTATTTTAGGCTTACATTTCTTTCATCCTCTGGTTTTCTGTGTTTGACTATCCTCTACTTAGACTGTAAAGAGTAAGGTTTTGAATCCCGTGTCTCTTCCTTACTGCCGGTGTCTTAGGGCAAACCATTTAGTCCTAGTTCCTTGTTACTAGTCTACTTGATGTAGTTGTGAGGTTTCCTTGAGGACTCGTGAGTGTGGAAGCACCGGGCCCAGGGCACGGTGTGCACTCGGTTGAGAAGCTGCCTGTTTCCTGCTCCTCGTAGGAACGGCATCCATTTATGATCGAGACGACTGGATCCGGGAGCATTCACTTTTTTTGTCTGCCTGCTGGTGCCTGCTGTTCATTTCCTCAACTACTGTCTACAAGTGCACAGGACCCCAGGCCCGATTCGAGTGGCTGGGGCCACCGTGACACTGCGCAGAACGAGAGGGAGGATCTGCGCCCACCCCCAGTGTCACGGAGCTTACACAGCGTGGGCAAACAGATACTAAATACAGTGGGATGCAGACACTACATACTACCTGCTTATTCATTCATTCACTCATTTTTTTCAGCAAGTATGTTGAGCACTTAACTGTGTTTCCAGCATTATGCTAAACACAGGGCATGTGAAATCAGATACTATCTGGTTGCTCAGGAATTGTTTTGCCAGAAAAAAATGTGTCTGAGAAACACAGGTCACTCTCTTGTGTTCTATCTAACACTTTAACTTTGAGGTTAAGTGCTCTTTGAGCAAGTATAGGCTTCTAAATGTTTTTTTCCCCCACATCCGGCAGATTTTCTTTTTCGTCTTAGGGGGAGATGGACATTTGAGTTTGGGTGTTTGGACTTGGCAGGTGTTTGCATGATTCTTAGACTAATGTTCTCAATTATCCCCATGCCTAAAGAATTGCCTGGGCGGCTCGTGAAATTCACATTCAGGTACTTCAGTCCCAGGTACTCTCTGATTCGCTAGGTTTGGGTTGGGGCTTTAACCTGCAGTGCAGGTGTGTTGGAGGCAGATGAGCTATGAACCAGATGCAGGTGCTCAGATTCACATAGATCTGAAAGTAAGTGTTCATCTCTTTGTTTTATTGAAGAGGAGACTGTTTCCCAGAGAAGGAAGGTACCTTGGAATTAGAGACCACAGCAGTAGACAAGATGGGCCAGGGCTTTCGAGCAAAGTAGTCTGGAGGCTCATCCTCTGTCTGTCATCTGGTAGTGTCAGACAGCCTTGGATCAGTCGTGTGGCTTCTCTGAGCATCCCTTTCCCGGTCAGCCTGCCTTGCTGGCTAAGCGATGTGATTGGAGGGCCCCAGGCAGAGCACAGGATGGAGACTCTGTATTGTCCCATGCCCAAAACTAGCATATTGGTTTCCCAGATTCCTCATTCATCCTTTTGAGTCTGAGTTGAGCTGCATATACACCCTGTGAATTCTCTTTATTTCACAAAATAAAATGCTGTAACCACAATAAAGGAAATGAAACAAAAGAAAAAAGTTCACCCATAAGCTCACCATCCTAACACAACTGTTTTCATTTTTCTTTTAGCCCTTGTCTGAATGCAGGCATACTTCTATAGAGCTGTAATCATATGTAGACCCAATTTTGTATTCTGCTCTTTTCAGTAAACCTTAAGCAAATGTTTTCCAAATGGTTACAGAGTCTTCAAGATGATTTTTAATGGTCTTAAAATGTATCATCTCACAGACTGAATTTATTTAACCATTCATCTATTACTGGACATTTAGATTTTTTCCCCTATGGTTATGTGCTATTATAAATAATACTTGGAGATACGGCTTCATCCTTATTGTAGATTATTTCCTTAGGGTGAATTCCCAAGAGCAAGATTTCTGGGTTAAAGGGCACATGTTTTTGGCTCTCGTAGGCTGTTGCTACATTGCTGTCCAGGAGGGCTGTACCAGTTCACAGAGCAGTGCCACAAGGTACCAGTTTTTCAGCAACTTGGCCTGCAGTATCTACTATCATTTTCACAAAGGTCTGGCTTTAGTGGTGCTTCATTGTTTCATTGGAATTTCTTCAGTTATAGTAAAGTTGAGTATAGCTTTATTACTATTTTTTAAGATTTTGTTTAATTTGTTTTGTTATAGGCCAGGCCTCGCTGTTTGAGGTCAGATTTTCTTAGAATTTTTCAGATTCTTGAATTTTACAGTTAAAAAAACCAAACCAAACGAACACAAAGCAAACCCAGAGCCTATCTGTGTAACAAATACTTCGGACATATTTTACGGTTGGATTAGCTGTTCATGATCGAACTTCCTTGCAGGTCACCAGTTAATGGGGTGATATTTGGAGAGTAGAGGGGCTTTTCCTCTTCTCAGAGTGTGCTTTGTTCTTTCCCTCCAGCACCCCCCCCCCTCCCCATTTCCTGTTCCCCTCCTCCCCTGGAAGCACTGGTTTTGTCTCTTTGGAGATAAAACATGAAAGGATCAGCTTTTCAGCCATACCCCTTCAGCATATAAAATGTAGGTTGCCTAAATTATGTAGTACTGAGCCCTTGTAAAGAAAATCACAGCATTGTAACAAATTGCCTTTAACTGCTCTGCAAAAGCCAATGTCTCAGGATTGAAGAAAGGTGTGTTTGAGGGTGTAATCTTAGCTTGTGGTGAAGGGGAGTCCAACTTGTTTTTCAAGTTGGTCTTGAATAACTTTGTTCTTTCTGGAATGCTCACCATCCTCAGCATGACAGAGTTTGCTTGATGACAAACTCCTTCACTCTGGGCACATACCACGGCCACCAAACTGGTTTGTTTATTTGCCTGGGGTAAATGACTGCACCGCCCTCCCTTTGCAACAGCACCTGGGATTTGATGGGAGAGTCTTGTCCCCCAGGCACCCACCCTTACAGTGGCCTCTGAGGTCACCCCCACCTGCCAGGACTACGGTAGGACTAAAGGGCAAGACTCTTGCTCTCTTATGCTAGACACACGGTTTGTCAGGGTCGGGGCTCTCTCCTGGGGTGATGCTGCCCCAAATGGGCGGCAGCGTGTTCTTGGTGCAGGACCCGAGTATATGTTCATCAGAGAATGGTTGCAGCTCTATTTCAGTTTAATTTGTTAATGAAACAAGACGGAGCGCATTTTCCCCTCCCGCACACCTCTTGGGCTGTTTGAGATGAGGCACAATTAATTTATTTGTACTGTCTGTGGAGGCGTATGCCAGCTAATGTGCAAGGGCTTTTATCTTTCTGTTTGTAATGAAGAGGGGCAGGCTGCTGGCAAATTGACAAGGATTACTGATGACTCATTCTCGGGCTGCAGAGTGCTTTCTTCTGAAATAATAAAATGCATACACGCACACATATGTGTGCGCGCACGTACATGCGGGCCTAGTTCCTGTTTGAAATAGGCATAACCGGTTCGGGAAAGTTCAGGGGCCTCCAAAACACTGCAGGAGAATGAGAGAAGAGGTGGACGAAGCCATTCCTCTGGCTCCCTGGCTTGGCCTGACTGAGGGCAGGACCCCTCGCTCAGTGGAGACCCTGCCCTTTTGAGATAGAAAGGTCCTATGTCATGCTCCAGTAGGCAGTCCTGCTCCTCGGGGAAGCCAGCCCTTCTGGGCTGCTTCCTGCCCGACATCCCCAGGCATCCATCCCCCTTGGGGACTTGGCTTTGTGAAGCTGTGGATGTGGGCCTGTTTGATGTTAGCCTGCGAGTTCTCTCTGGTCTTGGCGCGAATCCCCAGGCCTAGGCCCTGGCTGTGACTGTTAATTGTGGGTGACTCTGTCACTTGACTTTGACATGCTTCAGAAGAAATAGTTTACATAGGAGCTAACATCTGTTTGGCCCTGTAGAGTATATAAGGCGTTCTGGTGTTACAACAGCTCTGAGCTGGTTATATTGTTATCCCCATTTTATGGATGTGGAGATCCAGGTGCATAGAGGTTAAATAACATGATGATCAAGCAGCTAGCTGGCAGAAAGGTAGTGGTGATGAAAACCAGGACTTTAGAGTCGAAAACCTGACCTTGTGATCTTTTTATGACATTGATTCATTAAGGACAAAATTGAACATGTTCTTTGTAAGAAATAGATAACCGATCGGCCAGGGAAGGTGTTTAAGGATTATATGAGAGAGGGCGCCTGGGTGGCTCAGTTGGTTAAGCGACTGCCTTCGGCTCAGGTCGTGATCCTGGAGTCCCAGGGTCGAGTCCCGCATCGGGCTCCCTGCTCAGCAGGGAGTCTGCTTCTCCCTCTGACCCTCCTCCCTCTCATGCTCTCTGTCTCTCATTCTCTCTCTCTCAGATGAATAAATAAAATCTTTAAAAAAAAAAAAAAAAGGATTATATGAGAGAATATGTGTATGTCTCTACTTCTGTGGAATAGCTCCCAGGATACTTTCAGAAGACTGGAAAGCAACTTACATTGCCCCATTTTGCAGAGCAAGAAACTCTACAGTGTACCTAAGAAGTGTTCCCTCCGGTGTCAGATGGCTGGCCCGAGCTGGTTGTGCCGTGGAGGGCTAAACAGAATGGCTAGGGCCACCACACAAATCATGGTTGACTTGCAGAGCTGGAAGGAAGCATGGGGCTTCTACTTCAAGGAAGCTGTGGCCTGGAGAGAGAGAGGTTCTGTTAGGAGGAATTCCATTCATTTATCCGACCATCCATCCATGCATCTGGCAAATGTTTGTCGAGCCTGTGCTGGGCCGGAAGATAAGGCATGGGCTGTGAGTGAGGCCGACACAGTCCTGTCTTCAAGGAACAGACAGTGGTGGAGAACATGGCCGAGCAGGCCCTCCAGTATGGCCGCTAGGGCTACGGCGTGTGAAGCCAGGGTGCCCGGCACGGAGGAGAGGTGCACAGGACTGTTGAGGGCATAGGCAGGGAAGGCTTCCTTGACGGAGCAGTACTTCCGGTGAGACTTGAAGGGTAGACGAGATCGGGCGCGTTCAGGGTGGTATGGCCGTAGACGAGACTTGAAGGGTAGAACTGACTGTCCTTGAACACCGAACACTGGGCCTCCCCATTCTCAGACCCAACAGCAGTCCGTGCCAGTAACAAGGCTCTGTGTGCTTGGAGACAGCAGGCCTGTGTAGGAAATGTGCACTTGAGGCCCTCATGGGGCAGCATGGTCGCCACCCGCCCCCGGTGCCGTTCAGCACTCGGCAGGTGGCATCTGAATGGAGGTGGCCCCCGAAGCATATACACTGACCGCTGGTCTTCAAAGACTTAGTTTGGAAGGAGAATGTAAAGTCTCATTAATGGTTTTTTAAATATTGATTACGGGTTGAAATCACATTTAGATATGTTGGGTTAATAAAAGAAGTTACTGATATTAATTTCACCAGTTCCTTTTTACCTTTTTTAATGAGTGACTCGAAAACGTACCTCGACATGTGGCTTGAGCTCCCTCTCTGTTGGGCAGCGATGCTAGCTGCGAAGAGAGGCCTGGGAGGGGAGGTGGGTTGCTGCTGAGAACACAGACTGGGGGGGAAGCGGTGAGATTCAGGTCCCAGGGCATAACCGGGGGCAGTCCTTAACCTTTCTGTACCTCCCTGCCCTTCTTTCTCACGTGGCCCTGACAGCTGGGGAGACAATGGAGTCAGAATGCCCGTGAAAAGCCCATCTCGTTATGAACTGGGGCTCTCCTTGTGAAGAAACAGGTTAGGATGGAGTCGGTATATATGCCATACAGTATACTGATAGTTTAAAAGATTAAAAACATTTGGCCGATGGCAGAATAAGAGGCTGGTGTGTGGGAAATGCATTCCGTACACAATGAATTACAGACTGGGGGTGGATCTGTGTGAGATGTCGTGGATAAGAAAATTCCATTTCTGTTGCCCTTGGCTTGCTCGGCCCCAGGAATTCCCTCACTCCTCACACTGGAGTTTCCATCCAGGCTTTCATAGTCCTTGTTTCTTGTTTTGTTCCTCTCGAAAGGCCATTAAGGGCTCTCCCATTTCTTTCTTTTTTATCTTCTGGTATTTAGTACAGATTCTGCCCCTCCCCCACCCCCATCCAAAAGTAGAGGGTTTCTGTGAATTTTTTTGTAAGCAGAAATGGCGTTAAGCAGAGTATTCCCCGATTTCCGAAAGTTCATGTTTTGCTACTTTGGTTTTAGGAAAGACATACCAATATCTGTTTTCTCCTACCAAGCAAAAGAAATCCGAAGAGGATTTTCACTTTTACGAGAAAAACCGTTACTGTGCTCAGTAGATCTTTCATAAGAGCAAAGTGGCATAACTTGAACTTTGGGAAGGTAGGGGATACCTGTATTGTAATCTTAAAACTCAGCACTCATTAAATGCTTGTTGAACGCATTGACCTTCTATCACTATTTATGGAAACCTGGATGTGTCGTGTATCTGCTGGGCTCCAGAGATGCTGTGTTGAGCAGAGCACAGCCCCTGCCCTCAAAATGCTCACCGTTGGGAAGGAAACAGTTACCTGGCCAAGGGAGGGGACTGTGGGAGACGCGGTAAGCATTCCTAACTGCTAAATCCTGTGACTCAAAGGATGACTTGAGAGATAGCAAAGGTGGGAGCTCAGAGTCAGCTGTTAAGAGACAGCACACCTTCTTAGGATGCCCCTTTGGGCAGGGAAATCAAGGAGCTGAGTTTGCCTGGGATCCTACCAGCCTCTGCAGTTTCCAGCACTGTGACAGTGTTCGAGATTAATCTTGCACCCGTATATACATTAGTGATGCTTTTCGTTGTCCATTTACAGACCCCCAAAGATGGTGTAGAGCATGTGGCGTGAACAACCGTCCTCCATCAGGAGTGACCCGGGCTAATTGCAAGGCTCTCCGAGGACCAGTGGGGCAGAGGCAGTTTGGCAGGGCCAAGCAGGGGGGATTTGAGGGGCATGAAGTAGCTCTGACCTGGCATAGGGGTGGCAGGCAGGCAGACGGTCATTTCAGCGGGAGATAGCATCTGATACTCATCCCTTTGGGCTAGTCTTGTAATAGCCGCACATAAATAAGCTGCCTCCAGTGTGTTCCCAGAATATCTCTGCAAAATGTCTTTGAGGGGATGTTTGACTTGCAAGCATGTGGCTGATAAAATAAATACATTTTAAAAATGTAAACCTCTCTGTGAGTCTCCCCTCTCCTCTGGGAAAAACAAGGCCCTTCTTTAACCTCTTTTCTTCCCTAAGTGTAGAATTCCTGCCATGCTTTATAAGAAGAAGTACTTTTGGAATGTAGCACCTGCAGACATAAAACAGGGGCTCTGCCCAGACCATTGGGCCGTGGCTGTTGTGTGGGTGGCTTCTCGGTGGTTCGTGAAGAGATACCAGCCCTGACACCTGCAAAGCATTTGAGGCGCTGGGCCAGGCTTGGAGGAGCTGGGACTCTGAGGGACTTGAGTAGTTGTTAGCTGAATTCTGTGGGCAGGCAGCTGTAATGGAAAATTCTCTCTGATACCAGAGCAGCCTTACCGTTCAGTTACACCTGGTCAGAGCAGAACTTGGCACCTAGACAGGCTTCTGGCATGATGTAGCAATTTCATATATAGTTGTTGAACAAGTGTGTGACTGGGTAAATGAGTAAATAAATGAGTGAGGTCCTTTTCTGGGCCTTGGAGCTCTTGTGGGATGAGCCTGACCCAGGTCTTCCCCTGGCTTCTTGATGGCTGCATGCTTGTTAGCATGTGAATCACCTGGGGATCTTGTTAAAAATGCAGCTTTTGATTGAGTGGGTCTGGGACAGGGCCCTGAGAACCTGCCTGTCTACCACGTTCTGAGATGGCGCCAGTGGTGCTGGTCCACGGGCTACACTGTAAGTAGCAGGGCTCAGTGAGAGTTCCGTCAAATCACCAGTACGTCTTTCATGAGTTCCCAGCAGCACCAGGGATCGTGGATGAGGGCAGAGGCCCTGATCCTCCTCTTAAAAAACCTGTAGTCATAGTGAAAAATCAAGACTCATCCTCAGATGCTGGAGAAAAAGCAATTCATTATTATACTCCGTGGGATGAGAAGTGGTCAGGGGAAGCGGAAGGACCAGAGGGCCTTGCCGTGCAGATGCTGCTTGGGCCACAGTGCAGTAGGATCATAGGGTCTTGGCATCAGAGTTGTGTCTGCTTCCGGTGGAGTGGGATGCCTATAGCTGGCCCTGTCAGTTGGCCATCCAGCTTGAGCTTGACAGAACGTGTCATCTTTCCTTTGTATAGATAACACTTTATTGTTTACAAAGCAATCCCACAGGCTTTTTCTTGAAATGTCGGCAGAACCTCTTGAAATCGTATACATTTTACTGCCATTTGGCAGATGCGGAAACTGAGGCTTCTAGAGTTTAAGTGACTCGTTCGAGGCCCTATTCTTCTTTCCAGTGGTACCGCTGGGATCCGAACACTTTGATTCCCAGTTGAACATCCTTTTAACTGTACTCCACTTGGCCCTGACTTGGTGAGAGAGCAGAGAGGTAGATCCTACAATCTTGCTTGAGCATTTGAACCTATAGGAGAGAAATAGACGCATTGTGCATTTTGGAGCACCGATGGCTCAAGCATCCATCAAGGAATTGGAGTATATAGATTAGAGGGAACCTTGAGGTCATTTAGGAGGAATGAGCCCTGCACTCATGGAGGCTTCCCCTATAGTGCATTCCCAAAGAGCCTTAATGCCTCCTAGAGGCACATTTCTTTTGATGGGGAGCTCACTCTACAACAAAGGGCCATTTATTCCTCTAACGTTGAGCTCAGACAGGATCTCCTCAATCCTTACCCCCTCTCGTGCTGGAGCCAGAGAGGAAGAGCCTAATTGCTCTTTTCATATGCTAGCCCATTTAGATTTTCTTTTTTCATATCACATTTTTCAATATATGTTTATTATGGAACAGAAAATACGGAGAAGCAAAATACAGAGAAGCAAAAGGAAAATTTAAACGTGTTGATAATCTCACCACTCTTCGTGTTGTTGCCTTCACACTACATGGTCTTCCAGACAGGTGCTAACGCAGTTTTTGATGTGTGTATATGTTGTTGTTTTTACAGAACGAATAATATTTTGTGCATAATAATTTATAATTTTCTTTGTCTTGTAAAGAGAATTTTATTACCATCTTTCCTACCAATAAATATTTGACATTGCAGTTGGGAACATGTCGTAATGAGATATGTAATTTATTCCCTCTGGAAACGGGATGGTCAAGCCCAAGACTAGTTTGAAGGTGCCTCTTGTGGCCCCCTAAGGTATTCATTCCCCAGCCTCCTCATCTTCACCCCACTTGGGATGTGGCTTCACACTCCTGACTGATCTCTGGAATGTGCTCACTTGTGACCATTCATCCCTCTACAGTCTCTGGGGTCCAGATTTGAAATCTCTATTTTCTTACTCTGAATGCAGCATTTCTAATCAGGGCAGCCTGATACTGCATTAGCTTTTATAGCAGCCCTCATCACACTGAGTCATTGAGCTTGTGGGCAACCCAATCCCTTAAGACTTTCTCATGTGATTTTCTCTACCCTATACTTGTGAGTTGGGGTTTTTTTTTTTTTGGACCTAAGTGCATGACTTGACATTTATCCTTATTAAATTTCCACCTCGTTAAAGTCAGCCGGTCATTATATCCTTTAAGATAGTATCAGGAGCAGACTCTTTCATTCTTCATAGTCACTGTCCCTTCCACCTCCCAGTCACTGGCAAATTCCAGTGTCAAATGATTCAGCAAATCCCAGCAATCCTTTACATCTCCATCTTCCTTACTAGATTGCAAGTTCCTTGGGGCTGAGACCATTATCCTGTTATTTCTCTTAAAAAACCCAGTTCCTACTTGCATGTTATTATATGTGACCTAGCAGATACCCAGAAAATGTTGCCATGTGAATAATTGTTTTGATTTAACTCCGGGGAGGGATGGGGCATGGTTTTGGTATCACAGTGATGAGTACAGAGAAGTCTCAGGCTGTGTCCCCGGGCGAGGTTGAAGAGACAAAAACTAAGAAGCAGGTGCAAGGAAGATAAGTTCAGACACTCTGCTGAGGTTGCTTGGGGGTTGGCTATTTGGGCTTGAGCTAATTATTGAGATGGATCTTGATGTCTTCCAGAAAGGCTGGCAATGGAGGGATTCCTTGGGGCACCATGGGCGTGAATGCCTGAGACAGTGAAAACTTGAGTTGGGATCCAAGGGATGGCAGGGGCGATGGTGTTTGGTGGGAGAGCTGAGGACAGAAAACCACCTTACCTAGCCTTTGAGAATTGTGCTGAACAGTGATGATATAGAGGGTTCTTATCTGACTCCGTTCTGTGAGCTGTAGAACCAAAGATGCCCTCTCTTTTTCTTTTTATATTGTCAGAGTTTAAGGCTCACAAAGTCAAGACCTGCATGATTGATTGATTACCCTTCGATCAGAGGCTGAACTGAAACCAGAACCCGGGAGCTCACATTCGTCTCCTGCAGCCAGTACTCTTGAAGCCAGATCTGCAGTGTGAGACAGCGTGATAGCTCCTGCATTTACCTGCTCTGGGGCCTTCCTCGGGCCCATCAGTGTTTCTGAGTCGCAGCTCCCCCACCTGTGAGAGGGGAGTGATACCACCCCACTTGCCTTCTTGGATTGTTGTGAAATACACACGAAGTACGAGAAGTAATCTCTGAGCCCAGGGCTTGGGACACAGCTGCTTCTAGGTAAAGGCCCATGGAATTGGATGACCGTCAACTTCGCAGCATCTCTTAACCTCAAGAGAGTTAAGGGGCAGGAGCCTGACTGTTCCAGCTCCCCTGGTGTGGCTGTGGTCTTTTCTAGGACTGAAGGCAGCTCTGAGGCTCTTGCCTCCCACCCCTCAAGAGGTTTAGGGATCCAGGTTAGGACAAAGGCTCTTGTTTACTAAAAGGAAAGCTTTCTTCCGGGAAGAGAGAGAAGAGGGGTTCTTTAGGGGCTGGGTCCAGCCACAGGGAGGTTGAGCCCCTCCAGCATTGCCCCTCTGGTTGTCTTGGAAACTTAAGGGCCTCTTCACTGGTTCATTGGTTGCAACCTTAGTTATTTGTGCAAGATGAGCTTGCAGGTGTTTGAGGCGGACACACAATTTACCTGTCCTGCCTCGCTCGGCATACAAGCAGGATCTCTCACAGTTCCCTCAACCCTGAGAAGCCTGGTTTATATTTATACACAGATGCATACCTACTTAAATAACGCATGCACGTGTGTGAATGTACACACAGACACAGCCAAACGTGCATTCACAACTGGCTATATAGAAATACGCCAACACACACCTACGATATTTTAAAATAGGAAAAGAGCTGAGATACTTAAGCTTGGTTTAGCCTTTCTTCTATGTTGATCAAGTGTTAATGTGCTGCAGGCACTTTAATTCAGTTAAGGACATGCAAATGAGGAGATGCGGGGGAGAGCAATAACCCCTGCTAATTGTCAAGAATTGTCTGGAGAAGGAGTCTAGCCAGCAGAAGACAGAAGTCGAGGTGCTTCAGGTGTCTGGCTTGGGAGTCCTTTCCCCCTTTTCCACTGTAGAACCACTCAGGGTTTTCATTCCAAAGGATGGTAGCCTCTTCCTTCTGCACCCCTTGCCCCGCGTCGGTTTTGATTCGTTCACTCTGAGTCTTGTCTGAGTCAGTACTGGAGAAGGGCCTTTCTACAGGAAGGATTACAAAAGGGAGAGGAAGAAGTAGGAAAAAAGATCTTATCCTACTGTGGTGGTTCTGTCCTGCCTGGTCCTTGTCCCAGACTAGGATCTGTCCTTCCTGGTCTTTGCCATATCAGGCATTTCCATGTATGTTATCTCATGAGCACTGAGGGAGGGAGTACATGCGGATGCTGAGGTGTGGCGGCATTGAACGCGCAGCCCGGTGCCCGGCTGCAGAGCCGTGGGTGGGTGTGCATTCAAAGCCAGGCTTCCATATGAGAGCCCGGCTCCCTGCCACACTGCAGCTCTCTGGGCAGGCCTCTGCCTGCCCTCCCTGCCTCCTAACCTACTTGATATCTTTCGGGCACCTGCTGTGTACCATGCAGTATTCTGGATTCGGGGGTTGCAGCTGACATCCGCCTCTCACTGGACTGTGAGGTCTTTGAGGCAGGAGCATGGTGCTTACCCATTTTCGCCTCTCCAGCACGGAACCTGGCCTGAAGTTGAAGGCTGATTGAATAAATGCTTGCATGTGTTTCCTGACACCCAACTAAGTTATGAGCAGTCCGTACCTACCCCTTGGGGGGCTCAGTCAGCCCGACCGAAGTTTGCCACGCTTTATCTAGACACCTAGAGAAGTCAGTGAGGCCGTCCTTCAGGTGCTTCGTCAGTGTGTGTGAATTGCGAACAGGAATCTCCTTTAAAATGTTAAGATGATTGTGATACTGGTTTACTCTGGCAAATAGTTTGCCTCTTAGATGTCTCTCTCTGAATCACCACACAGTGTCCGGAATCCCAAGTGCATCTTTTTTTTCTTCCTCTCCTTTATTATTTCTGATCAAAACCAGAATACGTGAACATGTTTATAGTCTATTAGACCAAAGAGCTTATTTGTTTTCTAATCCTTTTTTTTTTCACTGCCCCACCTAGAACAAACTATTCAGGAAAGACAGGTTTGCATGGTAGCAGTGTAAGTTAAAATAAAAATGAATTCAATTTAAAGAAGGAATATGAAAATTGGAAATATTTTATTTAGAATTTTAGAGATCTTGTTGAATTCTAGTTGTAAAGTGAGGTAGAGGTGATTATCTCTCTTCCTTTGAACATATAGTTTATCAGTGATTCTTTAAATCTAAAAAAAGGTCTGTGCCTATGAATATTTACTGTATTCTGTTTCAGATGAAGGTGTAATCTTCAAAGCTTGTTGGATGATGCTTGAAGTATTAATTAAATACAGAATTTTTGTCAAATTTGTTGGTCCTATGGAATGTGATGGGTTCCAGCTGGAACCTTGATTTTGATACCATTTGCAAAGAAATACCATAGGTAAAGCAGGAAAAAAAAAAAAAAGCAGGGAACATTTCTTTGAGATAGTCAAATGAAGCTTCTCTTTTATTTTTTCTTTTAAAGATTTTATTTATTTGAAAGAGTGTAGGAAAGGGGGAGGGGCAGAGGAAGAGGGAGGAGCAGACTCCCCACTGAGCCTGTAGCTGATGGAGAGATGCAGGTCTCCATTTGGGGCCCCATCCTAGGACCCTGAGATCATGATCTGAGCCTGAGGCAGACACTTAACTGACTGAGCCACCCATGCATCGCAGAAAGTGCCATTAAAAATTATAATCACCATCCCCTCCCCCCCACCCCCAGAGAGCGGGGAGGGGCAGAAGAAGAGAGAGAGAGAGAATCTTAAGCAGGCTTCAGCCTCAGTGCAGAGCCCTACTTGGGGCTCAATCTCACAACCCTGAGATCATGACCTGAACCTAAATCAAGAGTCAGACACTTAACCGACCAAGCCACCCAGGTGCCCCAGTAATCACCATCCTTTATTATTTTGTTAGAAATAGTCTGTGTCTTCAAAAAAGAATGGTGTCAGGGGCTCCTGGGTGGCTCAGATGGTTAAGCATCTGCCTTTGGCTCAGGTCATGATCCCAGGGTCCTGGGATCGAGCCCTGCATCGGGCTCCCTGCTCAGCGGGGAGCCTGCTTCTCCCTCTGCCTCTCTCTCTCTCTCTCTCCCTGTGACTCTCATGAATAAATAAATAAAACATTAAAAAAAAAAAAAAAGAATGGTGTCAGAACATAAATAATATGGTCAATATATGTATAATATGGCCAGTATATATAATATGGTCTATAATATTTATGGCACTTTAAAAAGATTCATGTTTTGGACAATCCAGTCATGCATGGGCCAGAAGTCTGCTTTTCTGCTAGACAGCTGAATGGAGTAGAAAGAATATTACACATGAGAGCTACCAATAAAAGTCCTGTTTCAGCTCCCTTGTTGACGGAAGAAAAGGACTTGTTCAAGGTCTTATTATGGCTGTGTCCTGTCTTACCTAGCACAGGCTTAGCTCCTCAGTAAGGTTGTGTGTTGACACATTTGTGTCTCCATAATTCACTGAACTTCTTTTTTTTTAAAGATTTTATTTATTTATTTGAGAGAGAGAATGAGAGAGAGAGAGAGCACATGGGGGGGGGGGTCAGAGGGAGAAGCAGACTCCCCGCTGAGCAGGGAGCCCGATGCGGGACTCGATCCCGGGACTCCAGGATCATGACCCGAGCCGAAGGCAGTCGCCCAACCAACTGAGCCACCCAGGCGCCCCTCACTGAACTTCTATAATAAGGATGGTTCTACTACATAAATGGAAGACTAAACAAAAAAATAAAAGGGGATAATAATTATCTCCTTTTAAAAATGCCCTGAGTCTCTGCTCCTCTGTCTCGGATCCTCAAATATCCTTTACCTATGGCATTTCTTCCTAAGGTTTGGGCATGGATTTTTGCCTACTGGTCAAGGGTTTCCGTACAAGGCACAAGCAGCTGTGTCTTTTAACGTTTGCGTTTACTTTCCTTGTCATTTCAGCATGACCTGTTTGGAGCTGTGCGTCACCCGAATGTATGAATGTCCCATGTTGGGTTTCCCTAAAGCTGAACTCAAGTCACGTTGGAAGTCGTTTGTGCTCTTCAGTTGGGGTTCTGTGTCTTCTGGGGGCTGGCTGCCTTGTGGGGCTCCAGCACGATGAGCCTGCCTTATGCTTGCTTCACTCTTACAGTTTGCTCAGTGATTGGAGAGGGAGGGGAAAAAAGGAAATGTACTTTGCTCAGTAGCAAATTCAAAAATTTGTTCTCCTGTGTGGCGCACGGGCTGAGAGTAGACTTGGAGGTGACGAGCAGAACGGCGCTAGGGGCGAATAAGTAATTGTAGCAGAAACACATACAAGAAAAAATACCGTGCTTGTACCAGCTGCCTTAAAGAATGGAAAATGCACTATGCAAAGAACAGGCAATTACTGTCCCTGCCTTCTGAGCTGACCCCTCAGGATCAATAAAGATTTAGCAGCCTTAAAGAATGTTTTCTGATTTTAGCCCAAAGAATAGGTGCCTGACAAATTAATCAAACTGCCATTTAAACTTGACCTTAAGAGAATTTGAAGAGGTGACCTAAGCCTTTGTACTGCACCTGGCACCTGAGTCTCAGCCCAGGGCCTCGGAAGATGGGCATGGACCTTTAACTCGTGGGAGCTGTCGATGCTGAAAATCACCTGTTCACACATAAATCCCCCATATCTAATAGAGGTGGCAGGGGGCCTCTGGGAATCTCTGCAAGTGGACCCTCTTCCTTTTAGTTTTAGGTTAGAATCTTTGGGTTTTGTGCAAGCATTGACTTGTCTTCTTAATCACCCTTCAAGACAACCCTGTATGTGAGCTTTGAAAACCAGAGCACTATTCCAGCCCCTCCTTCTTCCAGCAGTTAATTAATTGAGTCAGTGTTTATTAAAGGTGGTATGTGTTGCGCCAGGTCCTGAGGACACACTCAAATAAGATAAGGGTGCTGCCTTCAGGGAGCTCGACATGGGGGCACAGACCTATTGATGGGCACTTCCAAGGGTGCTCTGGGACGAGGGCATGATAGTGTGGGCGCATGGGACCAGCCTCCCCCAGACTGGGCTTGGGGATCCAGGAAGGCTCCTGGAGGGAGTGATAGCCCTGCTGAAAGGGGAAGAGTGTTGGAGAGATGCATGTGACATTTGTGTGATGTGTGCGGCATCTGTGGGGTGGTGAGTGCTCTAGCATTGAGAGTTATGATTGGATTCCACTGTAGGTATGCTCTCACGTGACCTGATTTCTTTGCTTAGAGGTTCCATTTTACCTATCTACCTACCTACCTATGTGCCTGCCTACTTATCTATAATTTTAATTGTGGTAAAATGCATATAGCAAAAATTTATTATCGTAACCATTTTTAAGTGTGCAGCTCAGGGGCATTAAGTACGTTCACTTTGTTCTGCTACCGTCATTGTTACCCATCTCTGTAACTTTTCATGGAAAACTGAAACCCCGTGCCTATTAATGCTGCATGGGAGCTCTGCGGAAGGCTTTGCTGAAGAGGTGGCAATTGAATTGGCCTCTGAAGTATGTGTGGGTGCTTTGTAGGTGGCTAAGGGGAGGAAAGACATTTTGGATAAGATGTACCAGCAGAACAGTGGATGGGAGACTTGTCTACATACAGGCAGTCTAGGTTGGTAGTTATCAGTTTAGACTCCAGAGTCAGTCTCTGTTCAGATCTTGGCTTTGCCATCTATCTGAGTGAGGTCGGGCAATTTATTTTCTCTTTCTGTATCTCGGTTTCCTTATTTCAAAATGGGAGTCATGATAGTACTTTCCGCATAGGATTGTTATGAGGAGTAAATGAATCGACATATAAGGTGCTTTTGGTGGGGCCGGGTCCAGAATCCACAGTCTGTTAAGGGTTAGCTACTGTGATTGTGGCTGTAATGGAAGGGGGAGCATCAAGTCCTCAGGTCTCCCTGAACCAGGCGGTCATCTGTGTGTCTGTATTTGAAGCTTGTGACTAGACATAGAAAGTTGGAGATTGGCCTCTGGTGGATCCTGGCGATAGAGAGCATTCAAGTGTCCACATATGTATGACCTCTGAGCTTTCTTTTTGCATTCACGTGCTCGAATGTCTCAAGTTGTAGCTGATTATTTAAATTTTCTTAAAAAAAATTGGAGTCCTTTCTTAAAAATTACAGAAATAGAACATGAAAAAAGTATAAGACAAAAACCTGTAATGTCACCCTCCTAAGAGAAGAACTCTTTTTAAAAAATTTCAGTTACTTTATTTCTGTAGATATGGGCATAAAACTCCAGTAATTATAAATATACACATACACAATTTCATGTATACATAATACATATAAATGTATTTTAATAATCTATATGAATACATCTATGCATACAATTTCATATATACTTACACATATATATACAAATGTATATTTTATAATACATACATAAACACACAATTTTGTATTTTGCTTTTTAAAATCAGGGATCTTTGAGAAGCTTTCCCTAATGTTTCAGTCTGTTCTTCATTTTTTCTTATAAGTGGAGACAGTTTTCCTTTGCATTCACATGCTGTGATTTTCTTAGTCATTCCACTGTTCATAGTATTAGGAGTGATTCTATAATGTGTATCTTTGTGATCCTGATGTTTTTCTTCATGGAATTCTCTTTTCAGTAGATTTCTAGGGTGAGGATTACTAAGTCCAAGGATTTAAGCCTTTGAGGCTCTTGATAAGTATAGCCATTTGGATCTTCATCCACTACTGCGCTAGTATATTCCCTGTATGCTATTCACTGCAGATCTTCCTACCAGCTTTACGGCTTTGCTGATGAGGAGGTTTAAAGTCACACGTTCAGCTCGCTGGAATTTGTCCTTCTTTCCCTCTCCTCGCCAAGGGAGGCAGTCACATACTTGTTCTCCTGTGTGACTTGTCCATTCATCTCCTTTTCTGGTTGTGTTCTCGATATTTTCTAATACAAATTTGAATCGTTTATTTACCGTGAATACCAGCTTTGTGTTGGCGAAAAGTTCAGGGGCAGGGAATTTAGAAAGAGAAGGGCCAGAACTCTTTCCCTGTGCTGCAGTGGTTAGGCTTGCAGCCTCGAGGGTGTGTTGTGGGGAGGGAGAAGGAAATGTGCTCGCCATGTGCCGCTGGGCTCACCGTGACCAGAGTCTGGACTCTGCGGCCTTGCTTTGCAGTTGCCTTTTGTTGTGAGCAGAAAAATGGAGCGGCTCTGTGTGCTCGCTTCCTTCACAGGGTCTCCGAAACCCCTGTCCTGTAAGCACGTAGTATAGACCCCGCATACAGTAGGCAGTCTGTTTTCATCTGTCATGGATCCAAGCTTAGATTGTACCTTCCCTGACATCCTTCTCCCCACTCCAGTTTCCGATACAGCATCCCTGTTAAGAGATCTCTCAGCTGTTCCTTGGTTACCTGCAACGATGGGAGGTTCACTGTGTCATAGAAACAGACTTTGGGCTCAAGGTGAGGTGGATCTGGGTTTGGATATCTCTGTTTGAGAAGTGGACAAATGACTTAATGTTTCTAAACTTCATTTTTTTCATTATCTGAATACTGGGGATAGTAATATTACATTTAACATAGTTGTGATGAGGATTAGGAGAAATAATAAAAATAAAGTCTTCATGACCCCTGTGCCTCACACACAGTAGTGTTAAATAAATCTTAGCTGTGAATATTATTTTCAGTTACTACAACAAGGTATTTCCTTAAACTTTTGCCATTGTATTTGATATTGGGAGTCAAAAATAGCTCCCATAGTGACCTGAAATTTGGTGTATATTCTTCCGTAGTGGAGATGTGGATGGGCCTTGCCTTTGAGCTGATTCCAGCTTGGGTCACCATCCCAGCGGCTGGGCTGGGCGGGGCTGTAATACATCCAGGCTAGCTCTTTTTTGGTTTTCAAAGTCTGACTTACAGGCTTCTGGTTTGTTCTTCTTCCCTTTCCTGGCTGGTGTTCCTTCCCTGGCATCCGCAGTAGAGGATAGATGAAAACATTCAGAGGAAATGAAATTCTGTTCCACTCACTGGTTATCTATTCCCTTACACAGAAAATAATTCAGGTTAGCAAGGAGAGATAAAGTAGAGATCATGCTTCCAACAGCAAAGCAATACACCTGGCTCTAGAATGTTGCATTTACTGGTATCAGAGGTAAGCCAATACCAGGGCGATTGGGGCACAGGTTAGTTTGTAGTTGACTCTTCTGTTTACCTCTTGATTTTAGCATTTTGGTACTTTTGCTTTAGCTTCCTGAGAATTACAGTTGATGATGTGAGAGTCCTTAAACTCTCATGTGATTTAAGCAGATAGCTTTGCCCCTTGGGGCGCCGGTGTCACGGGTGTTAGTACTCGGTGTATGGATCTTCTGCTTATGATGTCCGTCTTTGTCTAACCCAACTCACTGTGCCTGGTGGAGAACAACTTGGTGGGAACAGCTCCCTGTTACCTCCCAATGGTAAGTGCTTCTCATTAATTGTCCATTTCAGCTTAAAAAAATAAAATATTAGGGAATTTAATGAATTTAAGAAAAGACTGCTGAAGTGATGATAACTAAGATTTTAACCAGTGGCCTCTGAGGAGCTGGTTGGAAGGGAGGATGAAGAAAATCTAAAAAGCAAATCTTGAATTGTAGGTTGTGAACAGGAGTGATGTTGTAGGTATTTAATGAACCATAAGGACATGGACACAGGCAACCCCTGGAGGCTTCCAGTGTGCCAGACACTGAGCTTTACTTGGATAGGGAGGAGGCCGGGGCTCTGGGAGAGGCTGGGCATTCAGTGGGCTTGTGCCACTGACCCTTCACCAACTCGGACGCACGTATCTCAGTATCTTCAACAACCGGAGTGGCCGTCTGTACCAGGGAGGTACTCGTGGGGGCAGTGTGGACAGTGCCACTAGCATCCGAATCGCCTTTGACAGGTGTTCAGAGGCGTTAGATGCACCCTTTGCTTGTGCTTCCTCTCTCTCACTGCTGAGGGGACTTCTGTGGCGCTGGCCTCGTGACCTCCCGGTAGGTGCTTGGAAAGCGGCACATCAGAATTTAGGGTTGTCTATTTGGAAAGCGCCCAGACACATTCCTTTCTTCAGAAAACACTACAGTGTGACAGGCCGTCCCTGTCTTCAAGGGTCCCCAGTCTGCAACAGTGGCTTCAATTTTTTCCTGCTCTTGTGGATTCCAGGAATCTGTTCTTAGGAAATCATTACAAGGACGTTTGCCGTTAACAGTGAACAGTTGCGCACAATATAAATGTGCACCCATGGGGAAGTAGTCAAATAGCAGTATATCCACAACGTGGAATACCATACCTCTTAAAAATCACAAATGCAAAGAATATTTCCAGACTCAGGATAATGCTGAGTGTGAAATGTTGGATGGGTAATAACAGAACCCAAAAACTGTAGGGAGTCATAATAATAAAAAAAATAGTATTAATAAGAATAAAGTTAGTGCAAGAAAGTACATCAGAATGTGTTGTCAGCACTGACTATGAGCACAGTTCATTTCCTCCTGTGTGTGTTTCTGTAGGTTCCACTTTTTTGGTCATGTGTGGGTATGAACTTTACATTTAGAAGTGTTCCATGGATATGATGTTCTTAAAATCCACTTTAAAGTTTTTAAAAATTAACGTGTAACCAGAGGCGGAGCACGTTGACTTCAAACTTGGAGAAACACATGTAGAGCTCGCGCCGATCGCCTGTGAAGGAAGCTGCTGACTTGGTGGGTTAAAAACAAGAGCCGAGGTCAGCCTCCTGAGGCCCAGGAGGTGTACCCGGCCCCTCCAGGTTTCTAGACGGTGAGGGCTCAGAGGGGCCCTAACGGGCTTGTGGAGGAGCTCTCCTTGGCTTCTCATTCGTGTCCCTCCCTGAGCTGCACTGCTCTGCCGGCTAACCTTGTCCGAAGGTTACCCGGGGCTCTCCGGGGCTCGGCTAATTTTAAACCCTGCCGGCCGCCGCGGCGTGGCATCGCCCTGCGGACACACGAACAGCTCCCTGGGAGACACCGCTGGGGAACGGTGAGCCGCGCCTCCGGCTTTTTCTCCTCCTCCTGTAAGTGACCAGGCACGCCGAACAAGCAAAGAGAGCTGGGCTCATAAGGAGAGCTTTTATGGTTTAAAAAAAAAAAAAAAAAATCAGGATTATTAAAGATCTTTTAGCAGTGGCAAATGCTGGTTGGTAATTGCACGGTGTGATGTGTCCTGCATGAACTGTGTGAATTCTGACAGCGCAAGGAGGAGCAAGCAGATGAGATCCTCTCTTCCGGGAATGAGACTGTTTTTAAAGACAGAATGAAACTGCTGGTAATTTCACTGTTTATGTGGTATTCTTCTCCACTTGCAGAACTCAGAGTCGGCTGGTAATAGGTTCCTTCTCTGAAGTTTTTATTGATGGGATTGGGAGAGGGTTATTTCTTAAAAGTTAAAAGAAATGAAACACAGAATCTGCCTGTCTGCATGTTTACCAGCTGGTCTGGTTGCCACTAAGATGATCATTTTAAAGTCGTCGTCGTCGTTACCCAGCCCCCTCCCCCCTTCCCCTTTAAGCATTTGCAATAGAGTCCTGCTCCGAGCACTGCTTGCCTAAAATACTCATAACTCTGATGTTTTAACATGAAACATCAATCAGTAACTACAAAATAAGGGGATGTTGGAGAACCTTTTCCTCATGAAAACCTTTTTTTTAAGGATATTGTAGAGAATCCGTCCCATCCCCCACTCTCCCCCATTTGGAATTTTTTTTTTTTTCTTTCTTTCTTTTTTTTTAATCTGCCTCCTTTTCAGCACCTTCAGGGAATCTAATGTGCCGGGGCATTGACAACGGAGGGGTTACAATGGGAAACCCAAATCCAGCCCAACATGGCCGGGCCTCGGGGTTTACCTGCCCAGCTGGAGAAGGGCATTTCTTGTAGCTGGGTCTATACCCACCCTCTTATAAAACAGTTGCTAGGAGCACATTAAAGAGGCATGGTCTACAGAGTAAACCCAGATGAAAGAACAGTGGATGGAGAATCAATAACCTGTTAACTTGCTGCAGTGATTGAAGTTAACTTTGTTTGAAGTACGCAGGCTGGGTCAGCCCACATCAAGCCGGCACTGTTCCCGCACGAGGGTAGCACGGGAGTGACCTTTGATTTCATTTTAGGGGAAAAAAAAATGTGTGAATGCTTTTTATTAGCCTTTTCTTTCTTGAAGGTCTGCCTCTCCTTCAGCAGAGCTAATTAGCTCTGTCATGTTTGGATTTAGTTTTGAGAAAATTAAAGCTGAGTAATATCAGGGATTTGTTGAATGGGAATACTTGTTAAAACCTTCATTGACCCAAATCTGACTTTTATAAAATAAGCAAACTAAATAAGCAAACTACAAAAAACCAAAAAAAAAAAAAAAAAAAAACCCCAAAAAACCCATCCCCGCTCTGGCCCTAAAATAATATTTTTAAAAGCACGCTCAAAGCAAGTAAGTATAATATAAATATAAGCTACTCTGGATGGGACATTAAATGAATGAGTTATTGTAGGTGCTATAGTGGTGATGTTAAGAGCATAGTTGTGAATTTAAAGGATATTTCTTAAAACCCAGTTCCTCTTTGACTCAAACTCAAATGTCTGGTTTTTTTCTCCTGGGCTTCTCTTTCTGCACTTGGCCTCTACACTGACTGTGTAGGCCCACTGTTATTTTGTGGTAACCTGACACTTTGGCGGGCCTACTGCAGCCCCCAGGCCCTAGGGGGAGGACTGGCTGTGAGCTGAGGAGGCTGGAGCCCGGGGCTCAGGTGGAGCACCTGTGGCTGGGGGTCCGGGCTGTGGCTGGGGGGTCGGGGCAGGGATGCCACAGACCAGGGAGGAGGGGGCTTGTGTCATCACTTAAGACCTTGGGGTTGTGGCTCATTAGGTAATAGGCCCGACCTTGAAGGAGGGGCCCGCAGAGTTGATGTTGAGCCTAGAGGCCAGCAAGTCAGGGTTTTTGGAGGTTAGAGGAAGGTTTTCAAGCCAGTGACGTTTTAATTTTCTTCTGTGGGTTTGGTCTACAGTGTGCCTCAGGCTGTCTTTGTGATTCCTTAGGTAAGGATGAATATCTTAATAGTCATAAACATTGCATTAATATTTTATGTTAAACGAAATCAGACAATTATTTATGGAGCTGAGGTGGGGATGAGGTACAGAAATGAATGGGACTGAGTCCCTGCCTTCTGAAAACTTGTAGTGTAGCAGGAAAGGCAGATACGTAAGCAGTCATTAGTAATTACAGCTGCACACGTTTGTTTGGCAATTATTTTGAAGACCTATAATGTGTCAGGCACAGTTCTAAGATGTGTGTGCACTCATACCCACTAATCTATAAGCATACAGATAATGACAAATAATGTACATAATTACTGCCAATAATTGAGACACCTGTACTTTACATAGATCATCTCATAGTCTTTATGACAAGTCGCTAGTACTAATTCTCATTTGCACCGAAGGGGAGAATCCACTGAGACATAGGTAATAAGTGGAGAACTCAAAATTCAAACTCTTTGGTATTCCAAAACCCTAGGTAGCCTTTATGTATATTTCACTGCTTTGCCATATGGGCTCTCCAGATGCAGGGTGTAGTCCCTGAAACTCTAGGGGTACCTGCAAAGGAAAACAGGTAACAAACATTTTTTGAAGTTCCAGCAACTTGTCTGGTGTTGAGAGATGTTATAGGAATGCCAAGGAGCTTACTGATGAGCTGGGAGACTGTATCTTACGAGGAATCATGGGGAAGCGTGCATGTGTGGTGTTGGAAGTTTATTTGAGGTGCTATGGGGACACAGAAGTGACATCTCCCAAGTGGAAGAAGCTGCTCAGGCTTCCCAGAGAGAGGTTGGTGGCACTGGTCTTGAAAGGACCAATAGGTATTCATTAGGCAGAGTGGCTGGTGAGGGAAGCATCTGAGCAGAGGGACCTAGGTGGCTGAAGGGGCGAAGCAGGCAGCCTGCTGTATCTGGGCACCAGGGAGTGGGCACGTGGTTGGAATGTAGGGGACTAGACAGGCGTCTGAGAGCAGGCTGCAGTTAGGTGGTTAAGGCCATGGGGGCCCCTCTCATGCAGTTGGGTCCCGGAGTGGGTGGGGATTTGCTGAAAGATTTTAAATGAGCATATGATAAAAGTCATAAATGCATTTTAGGAAAACTCCTCTGGCCAAAGAAGGGCACAAGAGAGACTTGCCAAAAATACATTTCCTGGGGACTCTGATTCAGTACTTCTAGCATCAAAGCTGGGATCGTGTTTTTAAGAAGCCATGTTAACCCATGTTATCCCAATCTCCGTCCAGAGTTGGGAACCGGGCAGAACGTGGTTGTGAGGAGTGCTGGTGGTATGGGGACACAGGCCACTGCCCGGTTCCGAGAAGTCAGGAGCAGAGTCCATGGGAACGGAGGAGTGTGGAGGACATGCAGCTGAGGGATGGGGGGCCCAGTGGACGTTCTCAGGATTGCGTTGCATCGGAAGGGGTGGGGGAGCCTGGGTGCTGCTGCAGCCAGGTTCCCTGAGTAGCAGAGTCCTTCTCAGGGGGCTATGCAATTGGGTCCCTGCACCCAGGACCTTGGAAATCTTCTTTGGATTTTCATGAATGCTTTTAGAGAAAGATCCTCAGTGCCAAGTATGCCTGGTGTGTGGGTTTGGGGTTGTTTGGTGTCCTTTTGGGCCTTTTTGGCCTTCAAGTTGAATCCTACACATAGAGTCATGTCAGTCAGTTGGACTGATGGGGAATCAACACCAGGACAATCCCCGAAAGGGAGAGGCCAAGCAAGAGGGAAGGCAGCAGTGGGATTCCATAGGTGGGATCGGAAATGGATTCCAGTTGGATGAGTGAGAGATGAGTTGAAGGTTCGGCCTTCCTTGTTCCTCTACCAGGGTTAGCAGATTGTGTTGGAAGAAGAAGAGATCCTGGAAGGAAACAAACCCCTAAAGACACTCCTCCCATGTGTGTGTGTTGGGGAGCTGCGGAAATGTTTATTGAATCGAGTTGTGGCCTTTTTGCCTTTCTTACTTGATACGGGGGACTCGTTTGCTGGTGAGGTGGGAGGGGGAGAGAGGAGTCTGGTGGTCTGCTTTCCTCCAGAGCACCCTAGGGCCTGCCGAAGTGAAGGCACAGGGAGGCCTGATTCCAGAAGTGGGTGCCTCAGTAGGTACTTCTCTTTGCCTAGTGTTTGTGTACTGCTTAGAGCTGGTACTGTGCACACAGTAGGTGCTCACGTGTTTGTTTATGTATTTATTTTTGAATGAGTGGCTTATTGTCTAAAGGGGGAATAATACTCTCTTCTCCTGGCCAATTTCTAGCCAAAGTGCCAAGATTAATGCTCCCGCTGAAGTTGAACTGGGTATAAATTTGGAGGACTGGGATGGGGGCAAGGGTGAGGCTTTAATTGGTCCCTGAATTTGCATCCCTCCCAGTGTAAGACCTGTTTTGCAGCTACTCTGTCACTGTGTCCTCATTAAATGGCAGATTGCATTTCTCATTTGAAGAATGGGGACTCCATGATATCCATGACATCGGGAATCAGTGGACACTTGGGAACAAGCAGGGTATGTTTTTGGTCAATTTATACGTTTGCGTGTGTCGCCATTGGGCTGGTGTTTGCTTGTTGGCCGTTCTCAGATGTGTGTGTCTCTGTGAGAGCACAGCAGTCCAGTCCCCGTGCCGGTTCGGGGGCTGACTGCCATCAGCACATAGCCCTCTTTGGGGACCAGGGCAATAATGTAGGGTGCTTGAAGACAAAGTCTGATGAGCAGTAATTGAAGAGCTGAGTGACAGGGCACTGAGTGGAGGTCGTCTGGCGGCTCTGGGCTGTTTAAAAAAGCACCCCTGTATCCACTGTCTCTAGAACATCTCTCTAAAGTTGGAACGCTTAAAGGATGTGTCCCATTGGAACACTTGACTTTATCCGGAAGACTGCTCTGGCCTTGGAACACACTGAAAAGTGCTTTTGCTTAAAAAATTCTGATTTCAAATTTATAAAATTATCTGTTCTTCATCCTTCATGCTCCCAAATAGATGCACATGCCCCTTCAGATGGCACATTCCTGGTGTCGCTGCTGTTCTCATGTTGGCCGTGGTCTGAATCAGCCCAGAGCTTTTGGCGTGGTGTGTGAGGGGCCCTGTGTGAGGTGGCTCAGATTGCTTTTTTAAGCTCTGCTCCAACCTTTCTGCTTTCTTGCTTTGTCCTTTCATCAGCACATCCCACGCATGGACCCTCTTCTCCAAACAGGGCCCCCTGAGCCCTTGTAATGGGCCTGGTAAGTCCTATTTAGGCGTCAAGACCAGCCTGGACCTCCCCTCCTGTGAGGCTCTTCTTGATCCGAGAGGCAGGATCAGCTCCCGTGTCTGTGCTCCAACAGCACTTTGGCCATCCCTCCTTTGACATCCTGCATTCATTCACTTGCTCATTCATTTTTTCAGACATCCACTTAGTCGTCATTTTGGGGGAGCGATGACTGTGTGCCAGGCATTCTGTTAAAGGCCAAGGATAGGGAAATGACTAAAGGCCTGGACCTAAGCCTTAAAGATCTCACAAACCTGCAAAGGTGGCAGGCACTAAATTGTTCCTGTGCAGTGAGTGAGGTAAGTTCTTTTGTCCTGGTGAACAACAGTGCTTCCTGCAGAAACCAAGGGAGGGGAGGGCAGGCTTCCCAGAGGAGGGGCTGGAAGTCAGGAAAAAGAATGAACTTCAGTATCTGTCTCCCAGCACGAAGGCTGCTCCTTGAGGGCAGGGAAGATGGCATATTTATTTCACTCCATTTCTCTGGTGCCTGGCACATGGTGACGGACATGGGAATGGATGATTAGAAAAGAGAAATAATTTCCCCTTTAGTGTTTCTACCCTCTTTTGTTTCAGAATGAATTTAAGGCAGCTTGCAAGGCTGTAAAATAGCATAAATTAAAAGTAGGGAACCGCAGGAAAGAAGAAGGGGGTGGAGGTGTGGAGGGAGGTAGGGATCTAAAGTGGATTTGGGAATGAAACCAAACTTGCTGACCAAAATAACCTCTGTGCTCTCTCTGAGGGGCCTGCCGGTGTGGCTTAGAACACTTGGCAGCCAGTGAGTAAAGCCAAGGCCTACTTGGTTGACCACAGGGTAAAAAACAAACAAAAAAACAACACACACACACACACACACACACACACACGGTGTCTTGTTACCGAACTTTCCTTTGGGATCTTTGTAAAGAGCACTCTGTGAAATGTGATGAAGGCCATCTTCAACTTCTTGGAGGAAATCCAGTGACTAATTCAGTGACTTTGTATGCCAGTGGCATCGCATAAACGCCTAATTCCATAAAAGTGATTTATCGAGGGCTCCTGGAATAAACTTTTTCTCTAAGGTAACTGTGGTATCAGAAAGGCTAGTTATAGCCGCTGTTCTGTGGTGTTCACTTTTATCCAGTCTCCTAATGCCACCTGCCACTGTCCGAGGTCCTAGAGGGCTCAGGGGCTCAATTTCTGCTTCCAGGGAGTTTTAGGATCATGTTTTGGGACTTGAGATACTCATGTGTGATTTGGGATGAGTATCTGTATGCTCGGATCCCTTAGAAATGGCCAGACCCAACACCCACACAAAAAAGCAATATCCTGATTTTTGATGGTTGAGAGGCTGGAAAGGGACACAGTGCATTGTGATGAATTGTGTCCTTGGTTACCTGAAGGTGACACGAAAGAGTAGTTTTTCCTCCTGGACACACTGGAGCCTAGATTTTGGTGGTGGTGTTGGTGGTGGTGTTGGTGGTTCTTCTCCCCCCCCCCCTTTTTTTTTTTTTTAAAGATTTTATTTACTTAGGGGAAGAGAGAGGGAGTGCTAGAGGAGGGGGGAAGGCAGAGGGAGATGGAGAGAGAATCTCAAGCAGCCTCCATGCTGAGGCTTGATCTCACGATCCCGAGATCATGACCTGAGCTGAAATCAGGAGTCAGATGTTTAACCAACTGAGGTAAGTTCTTTTGTCCTGGTGAGCAACAGTGCTTCCTGCAGAAACCAAGTTTCTGATTTTGGATCTTCTAATGCCAGTGCCGATGAGATTCATGTGGGTCTGTTGGATCTTTAGACAGCATTTGAATGGCAGTGTACCCAGTACAAGAACTGCAGCAGAGCTTGGACTTCACAGTTCAGCACTTTCAAATGCTTCAGTTGTTCTTGATGATTGGCTTATGACCCAGTCCGAAGTGAGCTGTGGATTTACCTATTGCTTCTGTCTCCTTGCATGCTGTGTCAATAATCCAGGGTAGAAATAGGCATGGCCAGAGTGAGAGAAGCACCCCAAGTCATAGGAGCTAGAGAAGGTGGGTGGTCTGGGACCATTTCTGTGTGTGGACTAGGGAGGGCTGTTCCTGATGCAATAGAATTAGAACTCCAAATCAGCCAGAGGAGCTGCATCTGGGCAGGTCAGCTGTTGGGACTCGGAGTCAGCCCAGAACCAACATATCATTAAGTTGGCTGGCAACAAGCTGTGCAACACTGAGTGAGTCCCCATGGCCTTTTGTAAGAAGGATGACACCCCAGTCATGACCTACAGACTTGCTACCCTGGGAGGCTCATTTCTAGGCACTCCTCCTTGGTAGGGGGTTGAGATGGACCCTTCTGAAATGTTTGTCTTGCGTAGGGTATGTATTTACCTGCTGTGTTGGTATCTTTTAAAATATAAACTGTCAACTCTTGATATTCTAAATTTGTACTCATTGTCATCTAAAACGAGAAGGCATCACGATAATCTGATGGTGAACCTCACGGACTAAGAAAGTAACATTATATGTAACTTAGTGATTAAGGAGTATTCTCTTCATGGTGTTTGTTTTCTTTGTTTTGAATAAGCATTATGATTGGTGAGTCTACCTGAAATATATGTTCACGCTACAAACCTGCTGGAATTGAGGGGGGTTAGTTTTGGGTTTTCTTTGACTGTTACCCCTGGGAAGGGTCCTACGAGTTTTTCTTTTGAATGTCCACTGACAGCTACTTATGCTAACTCTTGTGGCATTTCTTTTTCTTTTAGAGCAGGAAAGAAACTTCTGTTTCTGGCTTTGCAATGTGTTAAATAGTCCACCTCCTGGGGATCCATGACCCAGGCTGCAGGTCATGCCATCCAGCTCAGGCTTCCCAGATGAGTGCACTGTCTTGATATCCGGTCTTCACTTGGGAATGGTCAGATTGGATAGACTGCCTGGACCTGAGTCTATGGCCTAGTTCTTTTGAAGGTCTCTTATGATGAAACAGAGCAGTGATTAGCTTGACTGGGGGTGATGGTGGCAGAAAGGAAGAGGCCGAAATTTCTGTTCTCAGTGGCTAACAGATTCCTTAAGGGGATGGGGAAAGTGATTCCCCTAAAGGCTGGTAATACAGAGCTACATAGCATGAAATCAATCAGAGCCTTTCTTGAATTGTCACCTGGGCAAGTACTTAGGGCTGATGGAGCAGGAGTATTCATCAGGGAATTTCAGAAGGGTAATGCCAAAGTCCTCTCATGGGGTGGTCAGCATCTGGGTCTTGGTGAAGAGGTGTTGGCTTGTTGATGGATCCTGTTGATAATGGAAGTGATTTTTTGAAAATGAGAAGGAGTAATTATCCACTCCTTCCTGCTGAAATTAGAACCTGTTGGCAGTTGGAATTTATGACACCAAGGCTCACTGACTGCTACCAGCTTTATGGCAGACATGGCCTCAGTTCTCAGTGTTGGCATTCCCTGAGCATTCTGCACTGACAATGACTTACATTCTCCAGTTCCGTTTCTCTGGAGGCTGCCTCCCAAATCCAGGCCATCAGTCCTGTATTTCTCCGGCCACTCGTTGGCAGGTTTGGCTAGTGTCTGAAATGTCGGGGACTAGTAACTTGCCCCACTTTAAATATGCAAAAGCAATGAACTATCATTAGTGCCTGACATTCCTCCCAACTACCCGGGGAGGTGAGTCAGCATAATCACTATTCATTAGGAATTAATTAGACTGTGCTTGAGGGTGTCAGTTGTAGACGGAGCTGAGCATTCAGCACTGCCTACATTCTCTCCCTTTGAAATCCAGCCTCCAACTCACTGTCTAGTGAGAGTGTACTTGAGTCGGCTAATCCCATGGATGGTGCATTCTAGCTGCCGAAATGACTCCTGGATTCAAATTTTGTTGAGTATATGACTTTTGTCAACTTATTTAGGTCTCTGGACCTCATAAGGTGGAGATAATACCCAGTGGGAGTAGTGCAATGATTAAAAATGCTTTCGGTGAAAGCTTCTGGCATTGTGCTGGAAACATGGTTTATTGGGAGAAGGTTGAATTTGGATTTGATGTACCAGTTCACTTTGGAAGTAAAACGTAATTTTTCCTAGTCTTTTTATTGGAGGTCAGCTTTTTCTTAGAAGAAAAATTTGGCTTTCACTAAAATCAGAGTGACCTTAGAGCCATCAGATGTGTAGTTGAGTTGTCTACTATAAATATCGTTTCAACCATGTGATTCTTTCTTTAAATGGCTCCCACTGTTGCCTATGTCCACATTCTTCTGAGCTTATAGAAATCTTTCTTAGCTTTCCTTTTAGTGTCACAACCTATGTTGCCTTTTTCATTCACCTACTTACTCAAATTTGCTTTGTTACCATTTTTCACCTCTTCACATTTCTTCCTTGGCCACCTCTTTGGCTTCCGGCCTTCACACCCTCACCACTCTGCCTCCCTTATAGCTTTTCTTATAGCTGTCATCTTCTGATTCTGTTTTCTCTAGGGGCCAAAAGAAAAAAGAAAGAAGGTAAAGTATTGTATCTCAAAAATTACCATTCACTCAAAATAATGTTTGTTTGTTGAAGCAGAAACTTACCTCCTCGAGTACCCAAACCAGATTTGTGTCTTTTTCATTTAAAGATTTATTTGAGAGAGAGAGAGCATGAGCGCATGAAGGCACAGGCTGGGAGGAGCAAAGGGAGAGAGAAAGACGGAATCTCCAGCAGACTCCCTGCTGATCAAGGAGCCTGACACAGGGCTCAATGCCGTGACCCCAAGATCATGACCTGAGCTGAAATCAAGAGTCGGTGCTTAACTGACTGAGCCACCCAGGCGCCCCCGTATTTGTGTCTTTACCACAGAAGGACTGTTGGTTGTAATTTTGATTACTAAATAAAAAATTGGATCAGACAGCCAACTCTTGGTTATCCAAACTCTGCATGGCTTAAGTCTGCCCTCTTACATTTTCCTAATTTGGTAATTTTCTTTGGAGCTCTTCTCATTAGAATCTTGACCAGAGTCAGGGTGAGGGATGGGAGGGATGGGAAAGGATGCTGAAACTCTTGCCCTTCTCATGGGAAGCCTGGGTGATAAGTTCACTCACATTGATGTCAAAGAATGTTCACGTCATCTGGTTGTTCGTTTGTTCTTTCTTTCATTGAGTATTATTCCAGGTACTCTGCTAGCACTGGGGAGACTGTGGTCCCTGCCCTCAAGGAGACTGGGGTATGGATGGGGTGCAATAACAAATCAGCTTACTAAGTTTTATTATAGGTAGAGTATATGGGAACACAAGGTGATGAATGACTTAGTTGGCCTCCTTCAGTGTTAATGATGGAAACTGAGGCACGTGGGGGCCAAGTGCTGTGTGGTCCTGGGCTACTCAGTCCTAATGCCTAGTCCAGCCCTTTTCTGATTGCCTCATAGCCTGTTGAGACATTGGCTAAAAGAAGCTGTATGGATTTTTTGTGACCCTCATGTTCAGTGGTGTTTCATTAATCATGAGGGTTAGTTAAAGCTAACCCTTTTATTTAAGAGCTCTTAAATCACCTGTAAGTGGGTGAGATGCTTACATTATGAGAGACCTACAAGAATTAAGATCAAGAAGCAGCAGATTCCTGTGCCCTATGTCACACCCCTTGTGAGTGCGTCCCTTGAATGGAGTTGGTGGCAGAAGCACCTGCATTGGACTGTCTCGCCCCCTTCTTCCCCCAGACTTTTATATTAAAATGTGTATTGGACAAATATACATATGATGTCATCTCACTGTAATCATGTCACCTCTCCTCAAGTGTTAGTGGGTAATTGTGAAAGAATGATCCATTTAGGGAATATAGCTGTTGAGGCAGTTAACAGGAATGTTTGGGTCACTGGTAACATTTCTTTCTGGAATTTATTATAGTGTAGCCAAGGAGGATTTTAGGGAAAAAATGAGCCGTTGGAAAAGTGGTAATGATGGAAATGGAGGCACCCAGGGACATTGAGTGGTACACAGTGTATCTCGATAAATCTCTGTGGTAGTCCTGTGAGGGGAGAGTCCCTCTACCCCTTAATGACTTTCCTGTGTTGGGATTGAATTGAATTTATCTCCCCTTTAAAGTTAAAACCTGAGCTTCTGCGAGATTAACTAATTTAGCCTGGGTGTTGAGGCTAGCTGGTGAGCTGGGTTTGGAAGTCAAGTCAGGTTGAGTCTTAATACCGCATGCTCCGTCCTCCGCCCCCAATACTGTGTTCTTCATTTACTGCATCGAGTGAAAGTTGACTCCCTTGCTCAAAGGATGTATGAGGAGGTGAAGATGTTAGCTCTGCAGGCACAGATATTCTAAGCTCACCTTGTTTGATTAGATTTTATTATTGGTAACAAGCAGATGCTTGTTGCTATACATTCAGAAGCCAGGTAGATTGGGTGGTAGTTTACCCATTAGATGCATTTTTAGGATATTCCTAACATGTGGCTGATACTCTCAGAGTCATTGGATACATGCTTCCAGGATGAGGTGGATTTTGAGCCGGGCTGGAAGGGACCTGAGGAATAGAATGCCAGAATGGTTATTTTGGTATCCAGTACGGGGAGCTTTCCTCAGCCAGCCCCAGTCTTGTGATCGGAAACTCTCTGCCCATACAGGGCCTCATCTTACAATTGGATTGTAAAACCAAGGGCCTGTATAACTCTGTGGATTATGTATGTGGTAGCTTCTGGGGCTATGTCCTGGCCCTTGTCCAGAGTAGGTAATTCCATCCTGCTGAGTTCCAGTTGACCAAATTGCAAGAGCCTGGACACAGAGTTCTTCCCTTTGCAGTAAATGAATAAAAACATGAGAGCATTTAGAACAGTGCCTGTATTTACTAAAATGGATGGATCAGGGGCGCCTGGGTGGCTCAGTCGGTTAAGCGTCTGCCTTCGGATCAGGTCATGATTCCAGAGTCTTGGGTTCAAGCCCCGCATCGTGCTCCCCTCTCAGCAGAGAGTCTGCTTTTCCCTCTGCCCCTCACCCTGCTCGTGCTCTCTCTCTGTCTCTCTCTCTCACACATACACACTCTCTCTCTCTCTTTCTCAAATAAATAAAAATCTTTAAAAAAAAAAATAAAATGGATGGATCAGTTAATGCTAGCTAATATTGCATTCCCTAACCAAGGACTAGTGATTCTTAGCTTTAGAGGTAACTTGAAGAGGTTGTCGGCAAGACTCTACTACCTGTCTTTAAGGTACTTCACCCCTCATGGAAGTTCAGCTAGCTGGAAATTTTTCCATATGTTGAGTCAGAATCTTCTTTGGAGCTTCTACAGAATGGGTCTACACCCTCCCCATGTGACAACTCTTAGAGGTTGTTCAATGTCTAGGGACACTAAGCTTGGCAATTAATGATTCAGAAAGATCTTACCAGCTTGGAGTCATGGCTTAAGGGTAAAAATAATGGAATTTAATAGGCATAAATATAAACTCATGTTTTTAGCTCCTAAGCCAGTTGCATAAGAGAGGAATTTCAGGAACAACACTTGGGAGCTTGGAGGTTTTATGGATCATAGGTCCACTCTGAGTGTCATTTATGGAGGGTGTGGACAAACTGGGATGCATTTCTGAGGGCTGGGCAGAGGGAGTATGTGAATTATGTCTAGTCTGGATCACAGTCAGGAGCCTGGGGGCTGTTCCTGTCATGCCTAAATGGTGTTGGGGGCGGGGGAGTGGATTTTCTCCCACAAGGGATGGATAGACCTCCAAGGGATGGATAGATGGAAGTTAACCGGGACATGGGTTTTAGCCTCCTAGATAGAAGGATTTCAGCATGCCCAGTACAAAGGAAGTGGTACTGGGGAGGTAGTGGGTTCCTTGCCATTGGTGATGTTCAAGTGCAGACTATGACCAGCTGAAGGAAGAGGAAGAAGGCATGTCAAGCATAGGCTCAGGGGGTGCTGGTGTGCTTTGGTCTGGAGACTGAGGCTCTTACTTATACGGTGGTGTTCTTCTTAGGCAAATAGAGATCCCCTCGTCCCTCAGCTGGCCCTCACTGTCCTGGATTCTGTCCCTCTGCTGTCGTGGTTGCATGCTGGGCACATCCACTGCTCATGCTAAAATGTGGCTCCCTGCAGTGAGTTCATACTGCTGTGAGCGGCTCAGAGCTCAGGGACAGGCCTGGGCTTTTGTGTGTGCCATTTGTTTTGTTTTGTTCTGTTTTTGGGTCAGGTGGAGAGGGACAAGGTGGATTAGTCACTACCTCAGAGCGTTTGCTCATCTTCTCATACTTTTGCCAATAAACTGCTTTGGAGGCGGAACAGACTTTAGGGTAGAATGGTACAGTTCAGCTTGAATTTTTGTGAGCCTCCAAAATCCCCACAAAAAAAAGAAATGTAATAATTTGAGAATTCAAAAGACCCACACTGGAGGCATTGTGGAGTTCATCTGCAGGTCAATCACGAAACCTTTTCTTGTGGCATAATTGATACCTCTCAACATTGGGTAGTTTGTAGAGTCCTGTGTTAATGTACATGTGTTGGTAAGAAGTAGTAAATATTTTGCTGACAAGTTCTTTGAATGATGGATCCATGGCAGCATTTAAAAGCAGACAACCTGAGGGTTTCTTTTATCCAGGTGCTGCTAGATCCCAAAAGCTGTCAGGGTACGAAGCCAAAAGCACCCACTAGTTACACCATTAATTGTGTAACGTTCATGGGCCCCTGAGTTTCTGCACCTGGGATCTGTTGATATACACAGCTGGGGGAGGGCAGGTGGAAGGGCGGCAGCTGGGAGAGAGAAGGAGAGAGAAGACAGGTTGCTTGCTCTCAGGTGACTGCTTCCCCACTCAAGCCCGGGGCCTCCCCTCTTCGATCCATCCCCAGGAGCATTCCTTCTCCCTTTTTGGGGAAGCCTTTGAATTAATGATCTGATGCCTTTTCAACAAAGGAATATTGATATGTTAGTGTGCAGACAGCAGGGGGTACTGGATTAGATCATTTTCACATTGGTGTTTGTGCCAGTTTGACATTTGTTTGGAAAGCTTATCCCATTATGACCATAGGTTACATGCATAATTTAAGGCGAATAAATCTTTGAGAAAAATTTCTTTTGGTTCTGTAATCTTCAGTGCTACAGAAAAATAAATGAAAGACTCCCTATGGTTTTCATGTGATCAGAAATTCCAAGTAGGCTCCCGGATGAAGTGCCCCATGTAGGTGTAAAACATTTCTGCAAATGCGCTGGCCCCTTGTAGTTGGTGCGGGGAAGGCAGGAGTGGGGACAGCTTGGTCCCTGCTTCAAGGTTATAGTCTAGAAGCAGAGAGTGGCAAAGTGACCTGAGTGTGTAGGGCAGAAGTCCTGCTGAAAAATGCTGTCCAGGAGCAGATACAGGGCCCCTGGTATTGCTGTTTTAGTGGAATGAGTATTTGTGATAACAAAATTATCTCCTCCTTCCTCCAGCCTGCCACCGTCTTGCATTTCAGTGATCTCAGTGACAAATACTGGGATGGTTTGACATTTTCAAGTTATCGTGCCAATTGCCACAGCAATTGTTTTACTTTATTTTCTTTGAAACAGCTTGTTTTGCTGTGGACATTTGATTATCCGTGAGCGAAGTGCTCCTGGTAGGTTGTAGGCATCTGGTCAGTGTTTTTGCCGGATTCACGGTGAACTTGCAACTCGAAGGGAGCCCCATTCTCACATCTGTGAAGATTATCCAGTTTCTGCCTACCTGTATGCGTGTTTAACGCGATATGTGAAGAACAAAAGCCACTTGGATCCCCAAATTCTGTATTCTCCACTAGGAGTTCTTCTCCAAGCAAAGCTGGTGCCTGAAGAATAGGTAATAGAGCGAGGAAGAGCAGTATTGTTGGTCATTACCTTGTCCTTATACTATCTTTTCATTTCTCTCTTAGGTTTATTTTCTTGAAAAGGCTCCAGGCTTCGGCTTGGAAAATCCAACTGCCAAAATTGAGCCCAGCAGCTGGAGCGGCAGTGAGAGCCCTGCCGAAAACATGGAAAGAATGAGCGACTCTGCGGATAAGCCAATTGACAATGATGCAGAAGGAGTCTGGAGCCCCGACATTGAGCAGAGCTTTCAGGAAGCCTTGGCTATCTACCCACCATGCGGGAGGAGGAAAATCATCTTATCAGACGAAGGCAAGATGTATGGTAAGCGGTCTGGAATGCTCCTTTGAGATGCTGCGATGTGCTTTTATGATAAGGGGTGATTGCAGTTAGCCCTCTACTGAGATCCATTCATTGTATTGGGTGGAATGATCTTTGTAGAGTTTTAGTTGGCCATCCAAGGGTCTAAATCTCAACCAACCAGAAGAGTCCGTAAAGGACCATTGGGAAATCATTCTCTGGGGTTTTCTTGTTCTTCTACACACTCAACAGCATTAGAGAAAAGCTCTCAGGGTCCAGGTAGGGATTTAGTTGTAGTGGCATATGCGGACCCCCACGGGTGGGGTATGGTTCTTCAGAGCACATGCCCAATCTCATGGAAGCCTGCCGCTCAGTAGCTCCTGGTAATTGACTGGTGCCACATGGAAATGGGGCCTTGTGTTGACAAATCTCTTGATTCTCCCCTCCCCACCCCCCACCCCAGGAAGAGGTAGCAATATAGATGCTTATCACTCATTTTTAAAAGCCAGCACTTTGTTTTTTAAACACAGCCCTGTATCGGCCAGATGAGATGGGTGTGTAGCTTGATCAGACCTTCAAACCACCATTTTACTGCTTTGTTGCACGTTGGCAGTTGAGTGGCCGGCCAAGGGGTTAACCCCCAGGCTCTCACCAGTCTCCCCTTCTACAAGGGGATGCCTAGCAGTGTGTTTCAAAGGAAACTTCAGGAGTGCCCAAGAAGACAAGACTGGTCAACTGAATGGCTTGGGATGCCGAAGGCAGCAGCATGTAGCTGTTGCCAGTCTGGGGCTTGTGTACTAGGTTTGACTATTCCCTGCTCCTTCCGTAAATGCTTCCAGCTGCAGACCTGTACTTTTTTGGCTGCTTACATTTTGGGAAGCAGATGGCAGGTGGTTGCTTGTACATTCTGCTTGTCTAATTGGGCACGTTGAGTTGACAGAGTTTGCACTGTAGCTGAGTCTAAAGAGATGCAAACAAATAACCGAAACTCAAAGAGAACTGGCTCAGCAACCTTCCTGGGGTTGTTAACTTATCATGGAAGTGATTTATTTCCAAATAATTTGAAAGCTTTTCCATAATAGGGTGTTGTACCTTTAATACCGCGCCTCCTCTATCAGGGGCCGTAGGAGACTGCCGCTCAAACTGGCGCACGCAGCTAAGGAGAAAGCAGATGGTGGTGCAGCTGCTACCAGCTGTGGTCCCCGCCCTCCCCTTCCCCAGCCTGGATGATGTAATGGAAACAAGGGAAATGTTGCTTTCTGCAGCATCAGAGTCTCTAGCCTGTCAGTGCCACGCACACGGGGGAGAGAGAGCCCAAGCCTTCATTTGTTTTACGCTCCCATGTGATCCTTTGTAGCCAGAGAAGCTTCTTCGTGTCCATTCGTGAAATGGACTCAGGGTGAACCATGTCAGCTGCTGTGGGCAGAAAGTTTCAGGGCCTCTGAGTGTGTGTGTGTGTGTGTCTGTCTGTCTTTGCTGGGCTACCCTTCCCCAGCCTGGTTATTGACCTGCAAGGTCTTACCTTTGTATCTAAAGATGCAACCCCCCCCCCAGTCCCCCATTTTAAATGCAGAGCAAAGTACTTTAATCTTTGAGCCTTCTTCGAAGCTGATTTCATTTCTACCTGTGAAGGTGGCTTTAGGCTGCTCTATCTTGTTCAACTCCCATTTGTTTGCCCAGAAATTGTAATCTAAAATATCGGCCTGGTGTTGGACATCCTGGTTGGGGATGACTCCCGCCCTTCATTTCTCATCCTGGCACTTCCACTTTAGGAGTGAGGTTTCACGCTGAGAGCGATTCAAAGCAAAAGTTAATTTTGTCAACTCCAGTTTGGTTGTCTTCTCTGTTGATTTTACTTTTTATGTAGCAGCCGTGGTAGGCTTAGCCCGTCTGCCTGTAACACCATCATAGAAATAATTTTTTGTGGAAATAAGTGTGTAAGAGCTCTTGTTGGTCACTGGGTGTCAGAGGCACTGGGCTAAATATGGAAAAATCACTGAGAAGCTCGGGATTTGAGTCCTTTACCCCCAGTGGACAGTCTTACCCCTTGGCCTGTGTCTCTGTTTTCTCCCCTGAAGAAAAAGAGTCAAGTAGTTGATGTCTTTGGGTCCTCGGGACCTGTGCGTTTTGTGATGCTGTGATTCTGTGACTTGTACCTCAGCAAGAGTGAGGAGTGTGTTGACGGACACAGTGCTGGTTGTGGGAGCATGTCTTTAATACCCGTGACAGTCAGATTCCCAGTGCTTCCTGAGAGCTCTTGTTCTTAATATACAAATTCTTTTTTCCCTTAAATCAGCATTCCATTGACTTACTGTGTTAATGACCAACCTGATTGAAGATGGGGTGGTCTTTTGAGCAAGCAGCATTAGGAATTACAGCTGCATGGTCGTGTGTCCAGATTGGGGGAGGGGGGTGTGCAGGAAGTGCATTTGCTGCAGGGCCCTTGAAACTGTGCCATCTCCAAGCAGCTGCCTTGGGGAGAGAACACTGCCTGCAACCCTATCTCATTAACCCCATCTCTTTGGCCACCATGGAGGAGTTGTGCTGCTTCTGCTAATTTGAAAGGGAAACATGGTGGTTAGCAGGGATTTGGGAGCTGAAGACTAGGCCCTTAGGAGAACTGCCCCAGATGCCTGGGAGCTGCTGATGACCTGCCTGTGACTTTGGGGGGGCGGGAATTTGCCTTGGGAGCCTCCATGGGGAAGCCCCCACCACCTGGGAGCTGAGTCAGTGAGCAGTGTGGGGTGAGAGCCTACTGTTCCCTGGCTTCTGGCCTGCTCCCCATCTTACCACCCACGAACCAGCACCCAGACCAGACCAGGAGTTGAAGTTTCCTAAGGTCCTATGAGCGTACTTTTTCTTTTCAGCATTTTGAAAGTGAAAACCTGGAAAGCATTTTAGATTCCATAGAGTAAAATCAAAGTAATTTAATGCCTTTTAGTGAAATACCAAGTGTTTTTGATGTGAGGGGGCGGTTTTCCGATATTTCTGAGCATTTGTAGAGTGTATTGTGATGTCACGAATCCTGAGCCAGTTGAGAAGCAAGGTCAAGTGCAGCACTGATTTATTTTGGTAATGACATTTCCTCTGTGGTTGGCAGTAGGGCAAATGCAGTCTTATAGAGGGGGAAAATGGAAAGCTCTCTTTACGAAGAGGTTTGGGCCATTAGAAGAGATGGCTTAATTCTCTCTCTGCTGCTCGGGTGCATGGGGTCACCGAGACTTGATGTGGTTGGCCTCCATGTGGACAGACTACTTCTGCCCCGGGACCTTCTGTGTGGGCAGCTGTCTTTAGGGATAGTTAGGAGAGTGAGACCTCTCTGTTCCTGAGAGCACGCACACTCACGCTCACGCTCTTTCTTTCACTCTCTGCTTTCCTTTCCTTTTTCCTACTTTTACATAGCTGTGTGTCTCTTTTTCTGGTAGATAGTTGGAGAGGAGATAGCAAGAGGACAGGAGAGGAGAGAGGTTTTTGATCAGCAAACTTGCCTGAGATTGAATTTCATAGGAACAGGCCATTAGTTTAAAACAAAGCCGTGAACCACGGGGATGCCTGGATGCCTTTTTGTTTTGCCGCTGAAAACTCCGGTCTAGCAGTGTGGTCCAGTATCTCCCATAATCATATAGGGGTAGGGGTAGGTGCAAACATGCCTTGACCAATGGCTTTAAAGACAGAAATGTAGCCCCTAAAATTTTGGACTTTGGAATCGCAAGGAGGCTTGGCCCTGCCACTTCTAGATACCAGACTTTGGGCAAGTTGCTTTTCCTCCTTGTGCCTCTATTTTCCACAAACGCAAAAGGGATTTAAGTAGATCCTACTTCATGGGATGGTTGTAAGAGTTAAACAAATGAATTGTGCTCTGGGATTCCCCCTACCACGCTGGCACAGTGTCGGGCTTCGGGTGAGAGCTGAACTGAAAACGGAGAGTGCTCTTGCCCTGACCTGGGTTACAGGCTTCATGTATGATTGCCATCTACTGCTCACAACAACACTGTGAGATGGGTATTCTAATCCCCGCCGTGTAGGTGAGGATGCACATGAGGAGCAGAGCCGGAAGGGTTCAAATCTGGGTCGGTCTGACCCCCAAAGCTGGGCTCTTTCCACATGTCTTCCTTCCTTCCTTGGTGGAGGTCATTGTATGTTAATGACGAATCAATATTGAGCACCGCCTGTATCCCAGCCCGGGGCTCGGGGCTGTTGGGGATACGCCAGTGAACCAGACAGACGTGGTCCCTGCCCTCATGGAGCCGTCACAAGTTCCTTTGCAGGAAACTCTGACCTCGGGTCAGGGCCATGTGCCAGAGCTTTCTGGGAAGTCGGAGGGCCCTTTGAAGATGGTCACCTTCCACTTAGCCTTTTGAAGCCTGTTCTTGGCCACCAGCGTCCAGGGCACCTGGCCCAATGCTGGCAGGAAGAAAGCTTCTCAAATAACGCAGCAGGGAGGATCCTAGATCACAAGGCTGGCCCTGCTGGTGGCCAGGAAGCTGTCTGGAAGATTCTGGTGCCCTGAGATCCTACAGGCGGCCTGGCCAGAGCAATTGCTGGGCAATGGTTTTCTCCTTTTATGAGCAAATGTCTTCAAGGTCCTTGCCTGGGGACAGCTCCAGGGATGGCCCCTTTCTTGCTGTGATGCCAGGCCTACTGGTTAGCCCTGGAGAGAAGAACTGTGAGGACTGGATAAATTTGGGGGGGGGGCGGGTTGAGAAGGAAGACGTCTCTGGGCCAGTCCTCTCCAGTTGCCGACCTGAGCCCTGCCAGCTGGGGGAGCAGTGGACTTGGAATGGCCCCTCTGCCTACTTCTTAGAAGCACTGACAGAAGAGGGAAGGGGGCCATTGTAGTGAGGTGGTGGCGGGGGATGTCAGCATGGGTGCACACAGGCAGGCGCAAGTGAGCATTGGTTAGTCAGTCAGAGACTGAAGTCTGTGGTCCCCAGGCTCCTCCTGGCTTAGAGAACTGCTTGGGAAAATGAGGAGCATCCCTTTTCAAGACCAGGAAGGTGGCCTATGTCTGGAGGCCCCAGAGGCCCTGATGTGGAAATGGCTATAAAATCCAAGCCCTATGGGATCTCCAGGCCACTTGGAAAAGTGACGCGTGGCGCCTGAGGTGAACTTGTTTTTCTGCATCTGGACATCATGTGGCATCTTTGATTTCCTCTTTCTGTCTGACCAGTGATTCAGGGTATTATTTCAAGTGAGTTCGCTGCAAATGTGAAGCACAAAGAACTGGGCCGTTAGAACAGACTAGAAGCCCTGTAAGGCAAGGATCCCACCCTGACACAGAAGGTATCAGTAATGTTTGTTGAATATATGCATATCAGAATAATGGGTCTAAACAAAGAAAAGTCGTTAAAACAAAGAAAGGTCGGTGAGTAATCCTGAGCCTAGAGGGCCTCTACTGTTAGAGGCACTGGCTAGAAAAAAGGGAGAAAGCAGGGGAAAAAAGGAGAAAGATGTTTGCATATTTAATGGTCTTCCTAGATTGAGAAAGCAGCAGCCCTGGTTTTTGCTTTCGTGTTGGCAGACTTTAGTTCAAGAGGTAGGAAGGATTTCTGCCCAGTAGGCACAGTAGTAGAATGAGGGTTAATTCTGGACTCCTCAGAACAAATGAGTAATGGGGGTTTTGAAATAGTTTGGTTCCTGTGAGAATAGCAAAGCCAGCATCATCAGCGTTTTGACCGGGGAGTTTAATGTGTGGGGGGCGTGCAAAGGTTTATGCACAAGGTATGAGCCCTTGTACAATCTGGATAGAAAGTAGGATGGCTCAAGAATTGGTCATAAGAGAAAAAAAGGAAAAGAATGTTGAAGTATTACCATGTTATGCTTTCTAACTGCTTTACCACGGCAGTGGATGAGCCCTGGGATTCAGGGAAGACATGGATTCAGAAGTCATTTATTGCGGGCCTGCACTGTGCTTTGTGAATGGGGACAGCAGATGTAAAATCTTTAACATAGCGACCCATGTGACCAGTGACTGTGGGCTTTTTTGTTTTAGAATGTGTTGTCTTGTTTATTCCTCATGACAGCCCAGTGGTATAGGTCCTGCAAATATCCCCATTTTTATAGCTGAGGAAGCTAAGGCCCAAGGTCAAGTTAATTGCTCAAGGTCACACAGTAAAGAAGTGGTGGAGCTGACCAAATCTGAAACCAAGCCAGTTTATGCAATTACCTACAGTTGATCCTTGAACAACATGGGTTTAAAATCCAAGCTGTGCAGATCTACTTCTATGCAGGTTTTTTTAGATAAATACAGTACAGTACCGTAAATGTATTTTCTCTTCCTTATGATTTAAAAAATAATTTACTTTACCGCCGGGCTCCCACGGTCCTCACTGGTAGACTGGCAGGAAAACTGAGATCAGACAAGAATCAAAGATGGCAGCCGTAAACCCAACTGAATCGTAATCACACGTTAAGTAGAAGGACACAAAACACTCCAACGAGTTGAGATAATTAAAGTAGATTAAAAACAACAACAACAACAAAAATAAATAAATAATAAAAAATAATTTACTTCAGCTTACTTTACTGGAAGACTGCAGTATGCAGTACATGTAACGTACAAAATATGTGTTCATTGACTGTTTGTTATTGGTAAGGCTTCCCATCAACATTAGGCTATTACTAGGAATTAAGTTTTTGGGAAGTCAAAAATTATACTTGAATTTTTGACTCTGCAGGGGGTCGGCGCCCCTAACCTCTGTGTTGTTCAAGGGTCAGCTGGACATACCGGTATGGAAGGAAGTCTATTCTGCACTAGAGATATCCAGAGCTTAGTGGTAGGGCAGTGGAAAGTGTGATCATTCATGACTGGGAAATGCACGGGTCTCTAGTTGAGAATGCAAGAGAATGAAAGAATCAGAGGCAGAGAGGCAGACTTCTCTGAGTTAACTTGGAATGGGAAAAGGCCACTTCACGTTTGTTTTTTACTTACTTTGGACTATAGACCCCTTTGAGAATCTGTAGAAAGTTGTGGCTCTTCTCCATAGGAAGAGGCATGCTTGCGTGTAGTTGTAGGATCGTTGCATACAACTCGAGGTGATGTCTGGAGACTGGGTCTAGACTTGCTGCCATGGGGAGAGAAGGAAAGGGCATTCAGGTCTAAGCGGACAGTGTGATAGAGGCACAGAGCCCTGAAAGGGCACAGCTCTTGTGCTCTGAGAAACGAGGGTGTATCCAGGAGGGTGATGGTGGGCCAGCCTGGAAACATGGGCCGCCTCTATATCATGGAGGACCTTGAATGTCACGCCATGGTGTCTGGTGCTCATTCTGAGGACAAAGGGAAGCCATTACGTTTTTCCCGGAGAGATGATGTGACTCAGCCTGTGTCTTACGAAGCTGGCTGTGCAGGCGTGTAGACAAGTTAGATGCCTATTGCAGGAGCCCAGCGGGGAGAGGAAGAGGCCTGGACCAGGTACTGGCGTGTTGGGTGGAGAAGTTTCAGACATGGAACCAACAGGACTGGCTGACCTGATGGGATTTGTGAAAGAGAAGGAGGAGTTGAGTGGTGTCAGGGTTCTGCTGCAGGGGGCCTGGAGGATGAAGCGTGGGGAGTGGAGACAGGAGAAGCAGGTTTGTAGAGAGGGGAAGAATGAAAGGTTGAGTTTTGTCATGTGCTTGAGGGTACCGGGTGGCCACCAAGGCTGTGTGGGGGCTCGCCAACAGCAAAGTGGTCCCCGGAGCTGGTGAGAGCGGTGGGGATGGCCTGTGAGGCACAGGCTCACCGTGGGGCACTGTGAAGCTGGCATGGATTTCAGATGAGGTGCCTATAGCAGTGGGAGAATGAAGAGCTTGCCTTTGTAAGAAAAAGCGAGACCCATCGGTGGTTCCCCAGCCTGACCAGCAGCAGCAGAAGCACTTGAGAAGCTTAAAAAGAAATGAAAACAAAAACTGACTCAGACCGACTGAATCAGAACCTCTGGGAGTACGGTCTGGGAATCTCTATTTTCTAAAGCTCCCTGGGTAATTTGGATGATCAGCCAGCTTGAGAGCCAGAGGGCTAGGAGGCCACAGCCTGGGCCTGGGAGGACAGGAGCACATTTTTAGAGTGAGTGAAAGAAAGAAATGAGCAGAGAATGAGACTTAACATTTGAAACTGTCCTTTACAAGGTTTGGGTACAGGAAGTAAACTACATTATTCAGTTAATGTTTCCTTTCTACCAAGACAGACAGAGCATGACTGTGGCCCAGTCTTTGGAGAGGTTTGGCCACACACAGGAGTAGCCATGAGATGGTATCTTGAAGGACACGAACAGTTAAAGGAAGACTTCCCTTAGGACAGGGGAGAGACCGTTGGTTAGCACGGGAGAAAAATTGACGAGGTGTGAGGATCTGTCTGATGACACAAAACCCAGAAGCGACTTTGAAGAGGGTGGAGCTTCTCTTACTTGGAGGCACATTGTAGGACCAGATGGGGAGTAAGGCCGTGGGGCTGAGGTGGGCTGTGGGCTCTTGAAAAGTAGAGCAGGCTTAGTAGAGATGCCGGCGGGGGGTGGGGGGAGGTGGTGTGAGTAAAAATTTTGGCCCAGCACTGGCAGGTGGCCCCAAGAGAACCTGGAGAGCCTTATTTTCTTTTTTTAATTGAAATTTGTATTGAGATCATTGTAAATTCACGTGCCATTGTAGGAAATAATACAGCGATCCTTTGTACACTTTGTCCATTTTCTCCCAATGGTTAGATTTCACAAAACTATTATATCCTATCACAACCAGGATATTAACGTTGATATGTAATTCATTATATAATCCATTGATCTTATTCAGATTTCCCCATTCCCACTTGTACTTGTGTATGTGTGGTATATATGTGTGTGTATGAAGTTCTGTACAGTGTTATCACGTGTGTAGGTGAGTGTATCTGCTACCGTAGTGAGGATACTGAACAGTCCAAACACCACAAGTATCCCTGGGGTGGCCCTTTTTCTTTTTTCTTTTCTCTTCTCTTCTCTTCTCTTCTCTTCTCTTCTCTTCTCTTCTCTTCTCTTTTCTTTTTTTCTCTCTCTCTCTTTCTTTCTTTCTTTCTTGAGGGTGAGGGAGAGAGAATCCCAAGCAGGCTGCACGCCCAGCCTGGAGCCTGATGTGGGTCCTGATCTCACGACCCCAAGATCATGACCTGAGCCGAAATCAAGTTGGATGAGCTCAACTGACTGAGCCACCCAGGCACCCCATCTAGGGTTGCCCTTTTATGACCACACCCAACTCTGTCCTACTCCCCCCCCCCCACTTTAATTCCTGACAGCCATTAATTAATCTTCAATTTCTAAAATGTTGCCATTTCAAACATGTTACATAATGGAATCATACTGGATATAACCTTTTGGGATGGGTTTTTTCCATTCGGCATAATTCTCTGGAGATTCACCCGGGTTGTTGGTATGTTATCAATAGCTTGTTCCTTTTTTATTGTTGAGTGTATTCTGTGGTATGTCTGTTTAAGGGCATATGGACTGGTTCTAGTTTTTGGTTATTACAGATAAAGCTGCTGTGACCGTCTATATACAGGTTTTTGTGTGAACATGAGTTGTCATTTCTGTGGGATAAAATGGCCAGGAGTGGTACTTGTGCCTTTCTGCTTTTTTTTTTTTTTTCTTTTTAAACTAGTCACCTGTCTTCCAGAGCAGTTGTACCATTTCATGTTTTCGCCTGTGATTGAGGTTGTCTGCGTCATCACCAGCATTTGGTGTTGTCACTGTTGTTGGTTTTAGCCATTCTGATAGGTGTATGGTGATATCTTGTGTGGTTTTGATTTGCATTTCCCCGATGACTAATGATGTTGCACATCTTTTCCTGTGCTTATTGGCCATCTGTATATTCTGTCTGGTGAACTGTCTGTTCATGTCCTTTGTCCATTGTGTAATTGGATTATTTATATTTTTACTGTTGAGTTTTGGGAGTTCTTTATTCTAGATACAAGTCCTTTGCTGGATGTGTGGTTTGCAAATATTTGCTCCTGGTCTGTAGCTTTTTTCATTTTCTTCATATGGGATCCTACAGAGTAAAAGTTTTTAATTTTGATAAGATCCAGTTTTATTAATTTTCCCTTTTGTAGATTGTACTTCTGATGTCATGTCTAAGAACTCATTGCCTAGCTCTAGATCCTGAAGATTTTCTCCTATGTTTTGTTCAAAAAGGTGTATAGTTTTATGTTTTACATTTAAGTCTATAATCCATTTTGAATTAATTTTTGTATAGGCAGAGAGTGTTACTTTTTGGGAAGCCCATTGGCATGATTTTGTGATACATACATTTTTTTCACCAGGACTATTTGTTCATCCATATTTTGACAGTTGTCAAAGCTTGGGACTTGAGACACCAGGTGCTAGTGATAGCATGCTTGTACCAGTCTAGGTTGGGAAAGGGACGACGTGAAGCTGGAGGGGCAAAATCATGATGTGTGCTGCCCAGAGGCTCTGCTGAGTGAGGAGAGGAGGCAGGATAGGAGGCTGTGGTCATGCATGGGAGAGGCAGTGTCTGAGATTAGATGTGGAGAGATTTCAAGTGATGAGTTTCGAGGTGTGGCCACAAACGTGGTCAGCTGATACAAGCGTGGGTGATGGCCATAGGAGAAGAGGAAGTTAAACATGGTGAGCCTCGTCAGCGTTGGCTTCATTAATCACTTGGATGTGGAAGTTCACAGTCGTGAAGTGTGAATTTGTAAATAAATGTATCAAAGTAACCAGATATTGGGAGAATTTCTTTGAGGACATGACCCCAAGGATGTGAATGGAATGGTATGGACCTAGTAAAAAGCAGGTGGTAGAAGGAATATTTGGGGTCACAAGAAAATGCTAATGTTTCCTACCTCCCTCCTCCCAATTTCTTTGGCTGTTCTCATACTATACCTATTTGTGATGTATCTTTGTATAGCCGTACAAGCTCTTTTGTGCTTTGTTGCCATCATCTGTAGAATGGGATGAGGAAATCAACATCTTTCTCCCTACCTTTCAACAATGCTGAGAGAAATGCAGTTATGTATGAGAAAGTGCTTTGAACTGAATTCTAAAAATAATACTTCTGTGAGGTTAAGCCCTCTTAGGGCCTGTTGGAAAGGTAGGAAAGAATATTTTGGAGCTGTCATGCAGGATTGTTTCCCTGGCTTAGGTAGAGGGGTGTTTTGGTTTTGGTTAAAGGAGGGATTGATCCAGCTGCATGTGCCCCCTCCCTCCCCCACTCCCCCTTCAGGGTTTCTGCCAGGGAAGGGGTCAGAAAGGAGAGATTGGGGCAAACTTCTCTGGATCAGAGTCACACGCAATGTGGGGGTGGGGGGTGGGGGGAGGAGACCAATGGGAGCCTGTGTGCAAAGGCTGGGCAGCCCCAGAGCAGTGGTGCTCCCCAGCCTACAAGGGGATGTGGGCTTGGATGAACTTTGGTGGTCTCATCTTCCCCCACTGACTTCCACTTCTAGAGCTTCAGTTTCTCACTCCTGTGGTTCTTGCCTTGCCTTTCACTCTGGAGCTTGTCTCAAAGTTCTTACCATTGTCCTTCAGTTGTATCCCACTCCATTGATAGTGCTTAAGGTGGTCATTTTAATAATTATTATGACTGTGTTTGGCTGATCTCTTTAGTAAAGGTGCTATCGTAGAGAATGTTCCAACTCTAAATTTAAATATATAAATGTATTGTGTGGTCAGGATCATAGAAAAAAATCTGCAGGAATTTACAACATAGGAATAGTGGTTGCCACAGGGGATCGGATTATTGGAGACTCACTCCTTTTCTATTATATATGTCTGTATTAATGGAGTTTAATAGTGAACATATGTTGCTTTTGGAATTGGAGGAAAAAATAATTATATCAAGTTTATTTTTTTCTTCTGGTTCTTAGTAAGGAATACTCATTAAAGGAAAATGTGGAAAATACCAAGAGTTAGAAGCAAACCATATTGCCTAGGTCCACTTTGGTGTGCTGTTCACTAGGGATTCAGTTGGGGATGCGGGGGGGAGGGGGTGGGCATTACAGGGTCTTGGTGGGTGGGAGGGTGGTGCTGGGAGGGAAGCTGGTTCCACTGAGCCCTTCCTAACACGGATGGGTGCCCGGGGCAACAGTCTTGGGGGGACAGGTGGTCAGAGAGTGGTGGTGCTGGGGCCAGGAAGCGGGACAGGGTGTTCTTATTATAGACTTGAGGACATGGGTCTGGGAGTTCAACAGGTGCCCTGGCCAGTTGGATCTGTCAGTCAGCTGTCCAGACTAACAGTGGCATTATTCTGACAGTCATGGATCATGGTAAAATGGCGATGGGAGAGATAGAGGAAAGTGTTACCCATTCTTGTAACATCTCCATGCTCACAGCAGAGGGGCCCACCAGTATTAACAGGACTTAACACACCGCATTCCCTGCCGAGCCGGTGTTCGTCATTTAACTTGTACTTGACAAGAGTAGTGGCCACACTTTATGCTGGAGGGGGGTGGGGGCGGGGGAGAGGGCTCTCTTTTAAAAATGTTTTTTTGATGATCATGTTATTTTTTATAACAGATTTCTAGCAAATAGTCTTGTTCTTGCATTGCCTTTGGGCAGAGGTAGGTGGCTTTTAGACTATGAAAATAACTCTGGAGACTATGGAGTGCTATAAATTTTCATTTGATATAATCATTTGAATTAATAACACGTTGGTTTGATTTGCTTGATATTTACCTTTTGTGCATAAACTGCAGATTATTCTGTCTGCCCACCTTCTCTTCTCTCAAATGCTTGAAATCTAGGTAAATAATAAAATCAAATTTGTTCTTCAAAGCCTATAGAGATATTATTTCGTTAAAGCCTCTTTCTGTATCACTGTACTCCCCTTTTCCTTAGCTTTTTAGAGCACAGTCTGAAAGGTGTGACAGTGAAACCTGCTGCAGAGGACATTCCATTTATTAAAAAAAAAATTTTTTTTTAATAGTCTTACAGCCTTTTCTTCACAGGCAGTGAAATTGGTCATTAGCTGAAAATTTCAATAGACATTGTTCCTTCTGCAAAGGCCAGAGGAACTTTTAGGCTACCTTATGAGAGAATGCTCTGGGGGAAAGGTAATTGATCACCCCAAAGCTTTGCCGCATCAGGGGTAATATTTAACATATGTTAATAAGCCGAGTTTTTTCCAGCCCTTTAGAAAGGTCCCAGTTACTCTGGGTCTGCCCTCTTCCCTGGATCTGCCTTGGCGGTGTGGCCGGCTCGCTGTTGTGTTGAGACGGGCTTTGGCAACTGTCTCTGAGATGAATGGTTCTATTACAAACACAGGAGCTTCCGTGACAGCTTAGAAGAGATGGTTGTTTATGACTGCTTTTATTGAGAGAGGTTCGGTGCACGTTAATGTCCTGATAAAGACATTTGTACCTATAAAGTAGCCACAGCCTTAAACATATTTGACTGTGAGTAGGTATTGGGGCCGAGGCCATGCCAGATGTGAGGTGTCGGATTGCATGTTTATTCAACTGTTCCTGCTGTCCCCGTACTTCGATGTGCCTTTGTATTTGCTGTCTCACGGCAACGCACAGAATGCAGTGGCGATCCGATCCCGATTATGGAAGATGCTATTTGGGTTACTGGGATCCTAAGCCATGTGTCTTAGGAGGCATTCTCTCAGTGCCCATGTGTCCTGAGATAGCAGCCACAAACAGTTGTTAGGTGAAGGAAATTGCTGGGCGGGATGACCGCCTGCACGGGGGTAGGGGACTTTTGAGACGGACGGGTCTTTAGTGTGAGGCCCGGACTGACCCTGGGCAGACGTGGCAACAGGAATTCACAGTAACGGTACCGAACATTTATCCAGGGCTAGCTGTGTGCCAGGGACTGTTGCAAACCCTTCACATCGACTCATGGAAGCCTCATTACAAATCTCATGAATAGTTCCTATGATCATTGCCCTGTGACAGATGAGGAAACCAAGGCCTGGGAAGGTGAATGAATGGCCCAGGGTTGCACAGCTAGTCACTTCTGGATCTCGGGTCTGAGCCCCTGTCAGTTTGGCTCCAGCGCCTGACTCTTATCCCGTGCTCTCCGGCGGCCTCCGAGTTGTGACAGAACAGTGGCCTGCGGGTCTCTGCCCGCGGTGTCCCTGTATTGCCTGCCTCATGTGGGAGAGAGGGCTGGTTGCAAGCACATGACGAGAAGGGGACAGTGTGCTTTCCTGGTGGCTGGGATACTCCTCAGCCTATTTTCTGCCTGGTAAACTTCTACGGGTTCTTCTAAGACCCTATAAAAAAGACTCCCCTCTTTTCTGAGCCCTTCCTTGATCTCCATAGGCAGAACTAGCTGCTCCTTCTCCGGGTGTGTGTGTGTGTGTGTGTTTAGTAAGGTATTTAACCCCGTGTGAAAGCCTTTCCAGGCGCAGTGTTTATACGTGTGCCTGCATCTCTGTCTCCTTGGAGGGCAGGTGCATGTCACTGGCACGTCTACCTCTCTAGCCCTTGAGCGTTGTGCCTGGTACACATGAAGCCCTCAAAAATGTTTCAGTTGGTGACAATTGTTGGGAATAATAATTCCGTCTTTCATCTCCAGAAGGCATTCCTTCCTGCATTCTTATCACTGTTGTCACATGTCCAGCATTCTAATGAAATGATGAGGGCAACAATTAGAAGTTCATAGATAAGAAACTGAGGCACAGAGCCCAGGAGGCTTTCCATTAGGACCTCCAATTTTGAGGAACCTCCTGACAAAGCAGAACTTAGGGTGGAACCCATAGCACCCCATCCCCATGTCTGCGTTTTTCTATTCGACCCATGTTGACCCTGAGAACGCTTTTTCTTAGTTTACAGTTGTATATCCATATCACAGTGATTCTGCCCAAATGGGACATTCAGTAGTTAGAAAGGATTGCTGAGCCTGATTTGGTTATTGTGGTGACTGAACCTACCCTCCTCACATCCTGATTTGATTTTTATAACAGTAGTAAAACATACTCCTAGAAAGCTAGCCTTTGACAATTCCCCCCCCCCCCGCCCAGTATATACCTGATACAATATGTTTATAAGCTTATTTGAGGTGTCCCTAAATGGTGTGTATGTGTGCACACATGTGTGCATTACTTTTTTTTCAGATTGACTGGATTTCGTTTTAGCTGTCTGAATGTTACTTCCACAGATTATTCTAAGATGACATTGTTGATCCTGAATGATCCACTTAAGTGGAACAATGAACTAAGTAAACTACCACTGTGGAGTTTAGTAGGATGTTAAGTTAAGGTAGGTTACCAGACCCTTGTGACCAGGTCACAAAATCTGGTTAGTGTAGATTGAACCTACCACTAATCTTGTTAGCTGCTGATTTATATGGGGGTTTGTCAGTCAGCCCATACGAGTAAGTTTATCATGGTTATTAAGGGCATGGAGTCAGGAGTGAGGGATATTTGGGTTTAAATCCTGGCTGTGCCACTTCACTGGATATGTAACCATGGACATGTTGATATTTGAACCTCCATTTCCTCATCTAATAAATGGGGCTAATATTAGTGCCCATCTTACAAGGTTGATGTGAGGATTCAATGAGATAATGTGTGAAAATGCTTCACATTTCAAGGGAAGTATTACCTTGACAGCAAAATCAGGCAAAGACATAACAAGAAAACCACTGACCAGAACCTCTTATGAATACAGTTGCAAAAGTTCTCAACAAAATATTCGTAGACTGAATCCTGCAACATATAAAAAGGATTACACGTGATGACCAAGTGGATTTATTCCAGGAATGCAAGGTTGGTTTAAAATCTGAAAGTCAGGGGCGCCTGGGTGGCTCAGTCGGTTAAGTGGCTGCCTTCGGCTCAGGTCATGATCCCAGGGTCCTGGGATCGAGCCCTGCGTCGGGCTCCCTGCTCAGTGGAGAGTCTGCTTCTCCCTCTCCCTCTGCCTGCCTCTCTGCCTACTTGTGCTCTCTCTCTCTGTCAAATAAATAAATAAAATCTTTAAAAAAAAAAATAAATAAAATAAAATCTGAAAGTCATATAATACACTTTATCAATAGAATAAAGAACAAAAATCACATTATCATCTCAATAGATACAGAAAAAGCATCTGACAAAATCCAGTCCTTCTTCGATAGAAAGAAACAAACTTCTATGCCTAACAAGCTAGGCACTGAAGAGAACTTCCACACCTGATAAAGGGCATTTATGAAAAAATCTACAGGCAACATCATAGTAATGTTTACTTAATAATAAAATACTGAATGCTTTCCTCCTAAGATTAGGAACAAGACAGGTTCACTTCTTCTACTCAACAGTTTGTTGGAGGTTCTAGCCAGAACCTCTTAGTCAAGAAAATGAAACAAAAGGCATCTAGATTAAAAGGAAGAAGAAAGATTACTTCCTTTTGGTATTCTATATATATAAAAAAACTATTAGAGCTAATAAAGGATTTTGGTAAGGTTGTAAGTTATAAGATCAATACACCAAGTTAATTCCATTTCTCTATAATGAACAGTCTAAAAATGAAAATAAGAAAGCAGTTCCATTTATAACAGCATGAAAAGAACAACATAACTCAAGAATAAGTGAAACTAGACAAGTGCAAAACTTTTACTCCCTGAACTATAAAACATTGTTAAAAGAAATTTTAAAAGACCTAAAATAGGTGCGCCTGGGTGGCTCAGTCGTTAAGCGTCTGCCTTTGGCTCAGGTCATGATCCCAGAGTCCTGGGATCGAGCCCCACATTGGGCACCCTGCTCGGTGGGAAGCCTGCTTCTCCCTCTCCCACTCCCCCTGCTTGTGTTCCCTCTCTTGCTGTCTCTCTCTCTCTGTCAAATAAATTTAAAAAAAAATAAAAGACCTAAAATAAAAGACATTCTGTGTTCACAGATTGGAAGACTTAATACCACCATGACAATAGTCATCCCCAAATTGATCTACAGATTCAGCATAATCCCTATCAAAACCCCAGCTGACTTCTTAGTAGAAATTAACAATCTGATCCTAAAATTCATAGGAATTAAGGGGACTCAAAATAGCTTTGAACTTTCTTGAAGAAGAACAGAGTTGGAGGACTCATGCTTCCTGATTTCACAACTTAGTACAAAGATAGAGTCTGAAGCAAGACAGTGTGGTACTTGTATCAAGTTAGACTTGTCTCTGTGGAATACAAGCGAGAGTCCAGAAAGAAACCCTCACACTTAAGGCCAATTGGTTTTCAAGAAATTGCCAAGACAATTCAAAAGGAGAAGCAATAGTTTTTTTCAGCAAATGATGCTGGGATTATTGGATATCCACATGTAAAGAATGAAGTTGGACTCACATCTTACAGCATGACGAATTAAAAATGGATCTTAGACATAAATTTAAGAGCTAGAACTATAAAACTCTAGAAGAAAATATAGGAATAAGCCTTTCTGGCCTTGGGTTAGGTAAAGCCTTCTTGGATATGACACCTGAAGCATAAGTAATAAAAGTAAAAATAAATAAATTGATACTTCATCAAAATTACAAACTTCTGTGCTTCAAAGGATACCATCATGAAAATGAAATGACAACCTGGAGAATAGGAGAAAAATATTTTCAAGTTCATAAATCTGATGTAGGACTTGTATCTAGACTATATAAAGAACTTGAACAGCTCTGATAAAAAGGTAAGTAATCCAATTAAAAAGAATCTGTATAAACATTTTTTCTAAAAGATATACAGGTGACCAGTTGCACATTGTAAAGATGCTCAACATCATTTGGCATCTTGGAAATGCAAATGAAAACCATGGTGAGATACCACTTCATATCCACTAGGATGGCTATGGTCAACAAGACTGATGATAAGTATTGCCATGGATGTGGAGAGTGGGAATCCTTATGTACTACTGGTAGGAATAGAAGATGGCACAGCCACTCTGGAGAATAGTCTTAACAGTTACTCAGAAGGTTCAACAAAGAATTATCAGAAGACCCGGCAGTTTTACTCATAGGTATAAAACTAAGAAATGAAAAGAGATGTCCCTGTAAAAACTTGTACACGAATATTTGTAGCAGCATTATTAATAATAGACCAAAAGTGGAAGGACCCCAAATGTCTATCAGCTGAAGGACCTATGTAAATATGGGCATGAAGACAATGTGGTATATCCAATCAATGGATCATTACTCGGTGATAAGAAGGAATGAATTGCTAATCCACTGTGACATGAACAACTCTTGAAAACATTATGCTGTGTGACAGAGTACAGTCATAAGACTACATATCATATGATTCCATTTATGTGAAATACCCAGAATAGGCCAGTCTGTAAAGATAGGAAATAGATGAGTGGTTACCTAGGACTGGAGGATTTGAGAGAAATTGGGGAAAAACTGCAAATGAGTATGGGGTTTCTTTCTGGGATGATGAATATATATTATATATATGTGTGTGCATATATACACATACTGTGGGAATATACTAAAAATCATTGAATTGTACACTTTAAATTGGTGAATTGTATGGTATGTGAATTATATCTCAATAAAGGTAGTTTGTAAATGTATATATAGTTAGCATCCTACTTGGCCCATTGAAAATGGCTTGAAAACGGTCAGTAAATGTTAGCTACCATTGTAATAATAATCTCTTCCTTCATTTTTATAGTAGTAAAGATGGAATGAGAGGATGATGGTGAGAAAATAGGTGAACATACCAACTAAGGGGATGGAGGACTCAGGCAGCTCTAGGCTGGGAGCTGAGTGCTGATTTAGGAGAGCAAATGTGAAGGTTAAGTGAAGTTAAATGTGCAAGTGCCTGGCATATAATAGGTACCCCAAAACTGTGAGGTAAATCCTAATTGAGTTACCCTGAAAATGTGGTAGAACTTAGGGCTCAGGACCCAGATGTCACTAAACCAGATGTTCTTCACAAAAGAATAATCACCATTTGTGTGGTAAAGGCCAGGGTGTCTGTCCAGGAGTCACTAAACCAGATGTGTGTGTTTTCTTTTTAAATTGCAGTATGTCTGGTAGAGACCAGGGTTTTAGTTCTGTGCTATATATTTTTCTTTTTTTTTAAACATTTGAGAGAGAGAGAGAGAAAGAGCATGAGCAGAAGGGAGGGGTAGAGGGAGAGGGAGAAGCAGACTCCCCGCTGAGCAGGGAGCCCGATGCGGGGCTCGATCTCACACCCCTGAGAACATGACTTGAGCCAGAGGCAGACACTTCACCAACTGAGCCAAGCAGGTGCCCCATGCTATGTATTTTTCTAGGTGGTGTCTGGAGAACCTCTGTCTTCCTCTCAGCCAGTGGTGAACAGCTTTGCTCTTGACAGGATGCCTTTGGGCCTGAGTGTTGGAAGCCCTCAAAAGGAGACAGGCAGAGCTCAGTCCTCATACTGTAGAAGTCAGTCCTTGTGAAAGCTTTGTGGTCAGCACCCATAGATGCCCCATGCTGGTTACCCCAGGCTCCTCCTTTAGGACTTGGGATATGTGTGCCAACTAGGCAGAAAGGCTCTCTGCTAAGATGTATTTGTCTCCCAACACGGCTCACAGAACTTTTTCCAAGGTAAGTAATCCAATTTCCTATTTCAGTGTTGGGGAAAACCAGGTGAGCTGCTTTTCAGATATTTAGCCGCACACACTGGCACCCAGGTTCACATGGTACTGAGTGGTAGAGCCAGGGCTCAAAATACCCCCATGTCCATGTGACTGCTACGACAGTTTGCTCTTAGTCTTAAGCACTAGGCTGGACTGCCTGTCAGGGATGGACCGCAGAGGGAGGGAGAGGTGTGAAAACACATGTCTTCAGGAACAGTGAGTCTGGTAGGGCTGGAGTGTGGGGTGCCGAGAAGGATGGATGGAGGGGTTAATGCTGGGAAAGGGAGGATGAGTTTGGGTGATGTGCCAGACGGTTGCATTTGAACACTGAAGATCAACTTTTCTGTGTGAGTAGCACATTCCTGGAAGAGGGATGGGAGCCATCATTTTTAGGATATTTGGCTAGTGTTTAAGGAGAATTATTCTGGGGCGCCTGGGTGGCTCAGTTGGTTAAGTGTCTGCCTTCAGCTCAGGTCGTGATCCTGGAGTCCTGGGATCGAGTCCCACGTCGGGCTCCCTGCTCAGCGGGGAGCCTGCTTCTCCCTCTCCCTCTGCCACTCCCCCTGCTTGTGCTCTCTCACTCTCTCTCTCTCAAATAAATAAAAACCTATTAAAAACAAGAAGAATTATTCTGGAAGCCTGATGACTGACCCACAGGGAGGCCGAGGGACTACAGGGCTCCCACAGGAAAGGAGGAAGGCTTCATTCACCTCTAGGTCAGGGGCTGTGGGAGTGGCAGGGAGAGGCTAGGATGGGAAGGTAGGTTAGGTTAGTGTATTAGTGATCAGGCATTTAGATTACATGTAGGAGAGATCAGAAGGCTTGCTAGGGCTTGCTGGCAAGAGAAGGGATGGAGGTGTTTCATGTGTGTGGACAGCAGTGTATTTCCAGACACATAAGAACAGTTTCTGTGGGGGTAGAATTGGAGTCATGTGTTTGAGCTGTATGGAATTGGCAGGGCTTTGGGGCTCTCCATGGGGAGGAGATCAACAAGTACTTGGAAACTCAGCATCCTGGGTTGAGAACAGTTTGGAAGATAACATCTTAAGGTTTGGAGTTAAAGCCTTAAAAGTGAATGAGCTTGTCTGGGAGACAGAAAAAAGGGAAAAAAAAAAAAAGAAAGGAAGGTTTAGGTGAGAACCATTTGAAGCAATAAGAGTCATTATCTCAAGCCCCCACTCGTGCTTGTGTGCACGTCTTCTTTGTAAGCATCCCGCTTGTCACACGAAACCTTACAAATGCTGGAGCCAGGGAGCCTGATTTCCTGCATGTTTATTGTGCTAAGTATGCTGAAATATTAAAGTTTGCCTCTTCTCAGTGCATTGATGGAAGCACGGGTACTTTTCCTATAGGTTAACGGGGTGCTGAGTCTGCAGACATGTTCTACTCTGTGGCTCCCTAGGGTGAATTAATGGGTGAGACCCCGATCCTAGTTTAGCTCCTTCCTTTTTCTTAAACCAGATCTGTTCTGGGTCTGATGTATGATTTCCTTCCTCCTAGGCTCCTGGAGGGTGTTGCCTGGGCCCCCTTTGGTAGTTTGAGTTGTAAGGCATCAGCCACGCGCCCCCCCCCCCCCCCCGCATTAAGTGTAGCTTCTGCGGCTAAGAAGTGCAGACTGCAGTGGGCCAGGGATAGAAGTGAGAAGCTGCCTGAAGTCCCAGGTAGGCATGTTGGGGGTGAGGGTGAGCCTGGGGGGACCAGCTTGCTTTCTTGGGGCCAGCCTGGAAAACCTAGGGACAGGCGGCGGGACCTGTCAGCAGAAGCAGGGCCTGCCCTCTCTCTCTGTGTCAGATCAAAGAGGGACGTTTCAGTCATTTAACACCCTAATGTGAGGATGTTTCTGAGCCAGGACTGGGCTCCTGGTGGCCTGTGCCCACGAACGGTGGGGGACGTGTGGGCCTGCATGTGCTCCGTGTGGGCCGGGGTGGGAGGGGATGGCAAGTGCCTTTTCCAGTTGCTCTTTTAGAACCCGGAGCTGGAAGGGTCTGGTCTCCTTGGTTTTCATACTGGATGCTGCTGCCCATAGATGCCCTTTTCCCAGTTCCAGTCGTGGGGGCGAGCTGGCCCGGCGGCTTGGTCACAGGTGCTCCTACATGCTGTTCCCTCCTGTCCCACAGATCCTTTTAGGGCACAAAGGTCATTCCATCAGGCTTGTGCCTAGGATGACCATGTATTTTAATGTCCAAGCTAAAACACTTCAGAGATTCAAATGGGGCAGGATTAAGAATGACACCAGGAAAACAGAAATCAACTGGGACCTTCCCAGGCAAACCATGGTATATGATCTTCCTCCCTGTGCTTTCATTTTTGGCTCAGTTCTTATGTGCCCCACACCCCCAAACCTCCCACCAATTCCCCCGATCCCATGACCTATGTGACTTTGCGTGCCAGGGACTTCTAGATCTTGGTCCTTTGAGATTTAGTCTACATCACAGGAGCCTCAGGGATCTCCTACTTGGGAAGGCCCAGCACAAGGGAAACCTGGAAGTAAACACAGGAACATATACCTGAAAATCCATGACTGTTGAGAACCTCAGTCCAGGAACTTTTTCAGTAGATTTCCAGTAGATAGTGTGGGTATGTCCTCATTCACTAACTTAATGTTTATCGTAAGCACTGAATTGTTCTTCACGTATATTTAGTCTTCTCTCACATGTAGCATGAGGGGGCCTGCTGGTAAGGTCCAAGTAACGAGAGAAACATCCCACTCTGAGAGCCCATGGCCCTCTGTAGAGCGTGAGACCCAGCCACTGTCTTCTGACCCAGAGTTTGAGTCAGGGGTCCGGGCTCTGGGCTCTTGACAGGACTGTGAGGGAGCAGGGGAATCCGTGACTTGTTTATGCTGTTTCTCTTTGGTTTCCACAGTTACAAGAGGAGGGTGGGAGGGAACATGAGCATCTGGGCCTCTTCTGAGACCAGGCCAAATGGGGATTTAGGAAAAGAAGGTGTTCCTTTTTGAGAGTCGAGGAGGTGATGAGAGTTTTGTCTGGTGGCCTTCTCAGCCTGCATGGGCCCGCTTCTCTGCGCAGAGCTGGCAGCACCCACATCACCATGGGGCCACAGGAGAAGGTCTGAGGAGAGGAAATAGCTTTTCACTTGGTCTTCTGACTCTGTCCTTGAACCTCTGCCTTCCCCAGGTGACCTGGATGGCCTGGATTTGACCACTGTGGAGGGAGGAGTAGGATTGCCAGATTTAGCAAATAAAAACAGAGTACCCTGTTAAATTTAAATTGCAGGGAATGAATAATTTTTTAGCGTCAGCATATCCCACAACAGTGGTTATATTTAAATGACAACTCTCGTTAGTAGTGCCTGGCCAGAGTTTGCTTTCTTCTGGAACATGGTGTAATCATTCACAGTGCTACCTTCATTCAACAGATAATTTATTGAGTCCCAACTAGTGTGTCAGATGCTGCTGTAGGCACTGGGGTTATTCAGTGAGCAAAAGCCAAGAAGAGTTCGTGGCCTCATGGAGCTTTCATCTCGTGGACGTGATAGACACTAAGGATGATAAATAAGTATGTTAGATGGTGAAAGTGGTCAAGAGGGAAATAAGGTGAGGAAGGGGGGTGGGAGGAAGTGTGGGGAGGGGCTTCGCAGCTGAAGAAGGGGAAGGGGTTGAGCGACTAGGCCAAGCAGACGTTTGGGGAAGAGCATCCCAGGCCTGGGACAGCATACACATCAAGCCCTGGTGTGCCTAGTGCGTCTGCCAAGCCATGAGGACCAGTGTGGCCGGAGTGGAGTCAGTAAGTGGGGAGAGAGTGGGAACAGAGCCAGCGAGGTCAGAGAGCAGAGCTCGTGGGGTCCTGGAGGCTTTTGTAAGGATTTTGGTTTCACTCTGACCTGGAGGCCTTTGGAGGGTATTGAGCAGGATGGGGGTGTAATCTGATGAGGGTTTGTTTGTTGATTCCAGTATAGTTAACACATGGTATTCTATTGATCTTGAGGTTTTAGTAGAATCGCTCACGGTTGGATCTTGATGAGGTCTTAGTAGAGTTGTCCGCGGTTGGTGGGGAACAGACCAAAAGCTGGCCTGGGGTCCCGTTCTGTCACCCCGCCTGCAGAGGTGGGCAGTGGGATTAGAAACCTGCATGTCATTTGGAATAAAAGGACATTGCTGTGGGGATGCAGCAGCACTTTACAGGATCTTTGCCTTCTTTTCTCCTTTCTGTCTTCTCCATCTGAATGAAACCTTCCTCCTACACAAGGGGAAGGATGTGTTGTAATTATTGATACATTTTGGCAACCACTGTGTGATATACCTGGCTTGAGGGATAGTCCTGTAATGTTTCTTACTCAGCTTTAATAAGGCCCTGCTGGACACAGCTTACACATTTGAAGTTCCACAGCCTAAAATACATCAGTTTTTTGTTGGTGTTGAAGGAAGTCCTTTTTCTTTGGACTAATTAAGTTGAAATTTTTTGAGATCTTGAAGAACCCGAAAGCATGTCTTTTGTTTCCGATCTCTGAAAAGGAATGATCGGAAAGAGAAGAGTGAGCTGGCCATAATTTGGGTGTAACTTTCTTCTGCTTTACCTGGCTGAAGTCTGATTTTAAAATGGAAAAAAAAAAAAAAAGACCCGACACATTTCACATTGACTATGAAAGCACATAAAAATTAAAGCATATATGCAATTTATTTTTATAAAATATGTTCTTTGGAGATAAATACTGAGGCTGTAAAAGCTTGACTTTTAAGTAAGATCATTTTAAACATCAACAATTTGGGTGACGAGAGTTATAATTCTAAAAGGGGTAGCAAATATTTTCTAAATACCTTTAACAAGCCTGTTGACTTAGAGACAGCATACTGGCAAATTAACTTTGGTGAATAATATTAATAAGTATTTAAATTTTTACATATATCCCTAAAATTTATTTGAGAAGATGCAAAAAGGAAACACTTTTTAAAATGTATAGTATAGACAGATATTCTAAATAAGAAAATGGACTATTTTGCCAAAGTTGTGAAGAATATATCAAGACCAAGTTGATATTTAAAGAAAGAACCAAGCAGACTTTTTTTGAGGGGCCGTCCTGTGCCAGGTCATGTGATGGATACTAAGAATACAGAATCTCAGGGCTGACCGCTGTAAAAAAACATCAGATAAAGTGTAATGAGTGGTAAAACACAGGTATGTAAATTGTGCAGTTAAAAAGAAGGGCATTTTAGATCAAGCCTGTTTTAGTGATTTTAACTGTTTCCTTAAGCAGTGGCTAGAATCCAGTGTAAACCACGTTATTTGTAATTGAGCCCGTAAGCGTGATAAATTGAGATTTTTGCTACCTCAACTTGGAATTACAGTATGGAAGTACATTCACTGTAGAATTAGAAGGATCAAGCAGTATCATTTCTAGCTGTAGGACCTTGATATCTTGAGGCTTATTTTTCTCTCTGTAAAATGGGGGTCTTGAAACCTACCTCATGGAGAGGCAGATTGTATGGGGTCCTTGGACCCGCACACAGTAAGCTCTTGGTGAGCGGTGGCCCATGTCATTCTTACTGGCATTGCTGACAGAGACCTACAATTTATGTTAGTTAATGATTTCCAAGGCCACCCAAGTTCAAATTTTGGGCGGGCAGCTAGCATCTTTGAATGCCTTGAGAGAGAGGGAGCAGACAGGGGAGTTTGGCTCACAGTAGGTGGGAGCTGGGAACTCAGAATCCCGCCGAATGTGCCATTACACTTGACACGGCCCTCCAGATGGCCATTCGGCCAGGTTGATAATTAGCTGCAACAGACGCGCGCCGAGTCCCCTGGGCTGCTCTTCTGCGGCGTGGCTGTGTGCTGCGAGGGGTGTGTGGCATCAGGAGGCCCCAGCCGGGTTGGGATATGCAGCCGGCCTCAGCTGGGCCGGGGCAGGCATTGCCCTGGTTGGGTCTGCCTGGGTCTCAGCTGGTGCGCAGACCCTGCCCCCACCCTGTGGGGGGGCTGTGGCCTCCAGCTGCTTTGCAGCCTCGGTCAGGCCAGGGCTGTTGAAGCCCTTGCTCTGCTATTTAAATCCATCATTGCTGGTGACTGCTTCCAGTCCAAGTGGAGGCCGGGTGCGTGTGCGCGCTACAGGTCTCAGCTCATTACCTCTGCGGGGCTCCTGCCCAGCGGCCCGGTGCGGGAAAGGCCAGCCCGACAGCCCCCTGCATTAGCCACCAACCCTACAGAGGGGGTTGCTGCACCTGGGCCCAGTGTGGCGCCCCTCTACGCCTGCCGTGCCTCTGCTGCCTCAGTGGACCTCTCTTCAAAGCAGAGCAAGCACCTGGGATTTTGTTTTCTCCTGGTCTGAGGGGTCTGTGACACTAGGGCTTGGGCATCAAGAGGATATGAACTCTGCCACCCAAGTTAAGTGACCTTGTGCAAGTCATCTTACCTCTTGGGATATGTTTTCTCTATTAATAGGCAGTGGGGCACCTGGGTGGCTCAGTCAGTTAAGCGTCTGCCTTCGGCTCAGGTCATGATCCCAGGGTCCTGGGATGGAGCCCCATGTCTTTCTCCCAGCGGGGAGCCTGCTTCTCCCTCTCCCTCTGCCTGCCACTTCCCCTGCTTGTGCTCTCTCTCTCTCTCTCAAATAAATAAATAAAATCTTTAAAAAAAAAATAGGCAGGGAATTTTGGGGGGCTAGTAGTGTGTCATCTTCATCTCCATGTCCCCTGGACAGAGTCAGTGCTCAGTAGACAACAACTTAAATTGTAAAATGAGGATGACATTGCCCACATCCCTGGATTGTGCTGAGGAGGAGAGACAGTTCATGTACTTCGATTAAACTGTGGCAAAGGGGACACTCTGGTTTTCCCTTAGGTTCTACTCTTTTCATGTCCCCAACATAAAAAAAAAAAAAAATCTCAGACACTCAGGACTTAAAAAGAAACTCATTTGTCTATCTTCATTAACTAATTCAAACTTGCTCATTTTGCCAGTGGACCTGAATAGACATCTCTTTAGAGGAGGTATATAAATAGTAAAAAGCACATGAAAAGAGGCTCAACATCACTAGCAATTACGGTAGGGAAATGCAAATTAAAACCACAACAAGATAGCGTGTCATCCCCGCTAGGATGACTGTAGTCAAAAAGACAGACACGAGTGTTGGTGAGGAACAGCTAGAACCCTCATCCGCTTGCTGGTGGGAATGTGAAATGGAGTAGCCTCTTTGGAAAACAGTCCGAGGGTCCCTCAAAATGTTAAACACAGGGTAATTCCATTTCTAGGTATCTGTCCAAGAGAAATGAAGACATATGTCCACACAAATATTTGTGTGCACATATTTATAGCAGCATTATTTTTTTTGGTTTTATTTTTTAAAATTTAAATCCAGTTAATTAATACATAATGTATTATTAGTTTCAGAGGTAGAGTTCAAGTGATTCATCAGTTTTATATAACACCCAGTGCTCATTACATCATGTGTTCTCCTTAATGTCCATCACCCAGTTACCCCATCCCTCCACCCTTCTCCCCTCCAGCAACCGTCAGTTTGTTTCCTATGATTAACAGTCTCTTATGGTTTGTTTCCCTCTCTGATTTTTGTCTTGTTTTATTTTTTCCTCTCTGTCCCTATGATCCTCTGTTTTGTTTCTTAAATTCCACATATGAGTGAGATCATATAATTGTCTTTCTCTGATTGACTTATTTCGCTTAGTGTAACACCCTCTAGTTCCATCCACATCATTGCAAATGGCAAGATTTCATTTTTTCGACGGCTGCATAATACTCCATTTTGTGTGTGTGTTTGTGTGTGTGTGTGTACACACACACCACTTCTTTATCCATTTATCTGTTGATGGACATCTGGGCTCTTTCCATAGTTTGGCTGTTGTGGACATTGCAGCATTATTCTTACGGGCCGTGTGTGAATGCCTTGGTTTCTGATACGGACTGGGTGTTGGGACATGCTGTAGAGATTTTCTGAGGCTGGCTGCTCTCCTGTTGGGTCTGTTCTATGGGCCTAGCTTGGGCCTTCATCATTGTAACTCTCAGAGAACAGCTTCAGTTTGGTCTGTGTTTTAAGAACACAAATTCAAGAAGTCTCTTGTAGGGCTTCTGTAGAAACCCTTATCAACTGAAGTTATCTGGTGTCTCTCAGACTTTGGTCTCTGGCATTCCTTGTAATCAGCATGGGAGGACCCCTTCTTGTTGTGATGTGAGTTGCTCTCAACACATCAGGCTTTTGAAGATGGATTCCTGGTCCGATGGAAGGTTCTGGCAGTAATGGGATATCTCTGGAAGGTACTGATAAGGGCTTTGCTGGTTTCAGGGTGGGCAGGTCCTTCTTATAGAGGTTTCTGGTGACTGGGATACCTGATCCGCAGGCTTTTTTCCTGGCCCTGACCACTGATGGGTTATAGGTGGGTGGGCGTGGAGATGGAAGATCTTAGATGCGTCTATGAAGTTTAGGAGTCAGTGAGTATCAGCCTCGAGGAAAGGGCTTCTTGATTGAGATTTGGGACCAATTTAAGCCAATTCTGTGAGTAGTTATTTTCTTGGCATTAGAGAAACAAGTTCCTCCTGTAATAAAACTATAATGGAGTAGGGGGAAATGTTTCCTTAATAACAGGCAGAATAAAGCGAGATAACTGTAGGCAGAGAATAGCAAGCACGAGGCAAGCAGCCTTATTTATTTGGAGAACATAGGTGAAATGTTTATTGTACACAAAGCAAGTCAAACTGAAATTTCTGCACGAACCACAGCGTATAATTACAGGAACCTAAAGCTAAAGGAATAACAGGAATTCCAAAGGAACAAACAAGCAAGACATGGCTCTGCTCTTTCTGGAAACTAAGGATTGGGGTGGGGGGGCGCATTTAGTGGTGCCCCTGGTGGGAGATTGGGCTGCAGGGTGATGGGTGTGGAGCAGGTGCTGAGGGCTGTCCTCCAGGTGCATGGAGACACTTGGAGATCACCTCACTGATTAGAAAGTTGTTTGGTGAGTACAGAAATTGGACAAAACCAAGCGAGTATTTTTAAGGGAGATCTCTATTAGGCTTTGTTTGGTAGGTAAATAGTACTTCTCTGCCCTGGGCCTTTTTTTTTCTTGGCAGCTGTCATGGACTCTGTATCTTTGGGGAGGGGGGCAGTTTTAAGGGTATTACAAGGGTAACCAGGAGAGGAAGGGGGAAAAAGTTTAGAATGTAATATATAGTACTATGGAGAACATTTTGGCCCAGACACAAAAATACAAGCAAATCTGAAAACTTGCTCATATTTTCTTTAATTTGCCCTCTTTGATATAAGCCCGTGTATAGTCATGTCCTTGTGATGGGCACTGAAACAGAGATACGGAGCTGTTCTCAGAAACCCCCAACTCATTGTTCTGTTAAACGATGTCCCGGTTTTAGAACATCAGGCCTAGATACATACAGCCAGCTGTTAGCCGAGCAACTCTGGGCAAGCTTCCCAGCCTCTCTTTATCTGTAAAATAAGGGGCAGTTATACTGAACATGTATGGTTGCTGTGGGGATTAAATTAGATGTTTAGCACAGGGTCCACTATCATGACAGGAACATGGTAAATGCTTAAGTGTTAGTTCCATTTATCTTGTATGTAGTTAGTTGTCTTGTAAAAGTTTTAATTGGGAATGTCTAGATTTAAGTTTCATTTCATTTCTTCCATTTATTTTCTTCTGGCTTTAGCATTAGAAATAATTGAAAAACGTAAAAACCAAAAATCAAATTCCTATCATCTGGCAATTAATCGATTTAACATTTTGCTCTATATTTGGTCAGCTTTTTTCTATACCTATATACATTTTATTTTATATAATCGAACATTGAGATCCTAATTTAGATTTTTGCATATCATTGAAAAAAATCTATAGTTATTTAAAAAAACTACTTAGAATATGTGTGTGTATCTGTGCATGTAGACTATTCAACCATTTGCCTTTTTTTTTTTTTAATAGCAATTAGTTTTTCCCTTCCACAAATAACCAAAGTGAACTCTCTGGAGTAATATATGTGATTATTTCTTTAGGACCAATTCCAAGAAGTGGAATGGTATGGTTAAAGGGTAGATTGTTTTCTTTAGGAGCTATGTGGTAGTATTCCCAAATTACCTGTGTCCACCTCACTAAAAAAGTAATGGAATGCTCACTTCTCCAGTCCATGATCAGTGCTGGGTATTTCATTTTTTAAATGTCTTTGCTATTTTGATAGGTAGAAAATACCTTATTGTTAATTCAATTTGTACTTCTGTTGTTACAGATGAGCTTAAATAATTGTATATGTTTACAGTGTACTCATATTTTTCATAAATTATTTAGTATTTTCCCCAATTTTTCTGATACAGTATTGTTTCCTTATTAATCTTTAGGACGTTGACCCTTTTCATGCATGTTACAGATATACTGAGTTTGGCATTTCACTCCACTCACCCACCCCCACCCCACCCCCTGCCCTGCGCTTTTTAAAGCATTTTTAGGTACCCACTGACATGGTAAGGTAAGACTTTGTTAGGAAAAAGGCATGCAGGATGTGGAATATGAATACAAAGAGATCTGTCCTGGATGACTTTTTTATTCAAGCCCAAGGGCTGTCTGTGTTGCAGTGGGGTAGATGGGAATCTTGCTGAGTGCCCAACATCGGGAGCTTCATTTCTCATTGTGATTTCCCTGAACTATTCAGAAGCCTTGCTCACTGGGAAAATCAGGACACAGGATATTCCTTAAGGATATCCCAGGTACATGTGCAGTGCATTGCTTTGAAGAATTGGTCTGGGATGACTATATAGGATGGTGGAAGCACACCTTACATTCTTAGGGCTCTGGAGTAAAATGGCCATGACCTTCGGTCTTCCCTAACTCATCTTAAATTTTGTTTGGGTTCACCAAATCTGATGGGAAACAGCTGTGGGATGGTGGTAAGGGCGTGGAACCAGTAGTTCAAATCCTACCTCTTCTACTTACCAGCTTTGTGACCCTGCATAGGTTATGTAATGTTGCTTAATCTCAATTTCCTGGGTTTGCTGTGTTGTTAAAAATGAATGATCTGGGCGCCTGGGTGGCTCAGTTGGTTAAGCGACTGCCTTTGGCTCAGGTCATGATCCTGGAGTCCCTGGATCGAGTCCCGCATCGGGCTCCCTGCTCAGCGAGGAGCCTGCTTCTCCCTCTGACCCTCCCCCCTCTCATGTACTCTCTCTCTCTCTCTCTCTCATTCTCGCTCTCTCAAATAAATAAATAAATCTTTAAAAAAAAAAAAAATGAATGATCTATGTGATCCACTTGGCATGTCCTAAGCATCCAGCAAATGCTTGTCAACTATTTTTGTTCTCCTTCCCAGACCAGGAGCTTCTGTAGGCCTGATCTGTGTCATATGCATCTCTGTATCCTCATGCATATAGTACCCCCTTTGTGATTCTGAGTAGCAAATGAATGGGGCTAGGGTTGGGGTGGGGTGGGGTGGGGTGGGGCGGGGTGTGGTGGCTTATATAAGAGCAAGGGCTCTCTGAAGAGTCGGAATTGACTTTTAAACATTCTCTGTATATTACTTTTCTATACCTATGTAAGACCATAAAAAACACCTCTTTGAGGTAATCGAGGTACACCGAGTTGGGAGGATGCTGCATAATTTGAGGCTTAGAAGCCTCCCTTTGGGACTTGGGACAGGTCATCTGTGGGTTCAGGCCAGGGCCGATATTGCGCCGGTGCTCATTGTTCCTCCCCGGGAGGGCCCTCTGACCTTGAGTTCCCCCCTCCCCGTCCCGCCGTGTGGCCAGCTGGCTGTCTGTCAGGACCCCCTGGGCCAGAGTGGGCCACCAGGACCCAGCCGGGCCTGTAAGTGTTCCCAGTCATGACAGGGCAGAGCTACTCCTTTAACCCACTGGGAGCTGCTGAGCGTGTGTGCTGATACATGACGGGCCCCGCTGCCGAGGCTCCAGCCGGGGGAAGCCGTCGGAGAGGCAGGTTCTGGAACATGTCTCTGGGCACTTACTTTTCCTTGAAAGGAGAATGCCCATCGCCTGGTGCTCTCCGCTCCGACTTCTGATGAGGAAAGGAAATCTGGCCTGCGCGGATGAGCCTTGCAGGCACCTTCCCCAGGGATGGCCAGATTCGGTCTCCCAGCTGCCCTGTGAGGGGGTTGGCGGTGCTGCTTTGTATCAGTTTGCCAGGCCTGCCACGACAAAGGACAACAAGCAGGGCGGCTTCAAACCACAGGAATTTATTGTCCCATCATTTGGAGGCTAGACGTGTAAAGTCAAGGTGTCAGTATGGCCAAACTCCCTTGAGGCTCTAGGAGAGAATCTGTCCCTTGCCTTCCTCTAAGCTTCCAGGGATCCCCAGCAGTCCTTGGCTTCCCTTGTCTTGCAGCTGCATCCTTTCGGTCTCCACCTCCCTTGTCACATGGTGTTTGCTCCAAGTGTGTCTTTGCTCTACCTTCTTATAGGGACGCCAGTCACATTGCATTAAGGGCCCACTCTGGAGTGACCTCAGCTGATGACATCTGCATCCATCCTCTTTCCAAGTGAATTCAAACTCTGGTGCTGAGGGTTAGGACTTCAACATAACTTTTTTGGGGAGGACACAATTCAGTCCACAATGCTCATGTTGTATACAAGGATGCCAGTCTAAAGAGGATCAGTAATTTGGCCACAGTCACAATTGGGAAGTGTTGGGGTCAGGATTGTAACCCAGGTCAGTTTGACCCTGAAGCAAATTAATTCTCTTTCCACTAAACGTGGCTACATCACAACCCCTTGGAGAGCTAATAAGAAGCTCAGAGGCCTTGGCTCTCCACGGTTGCTCCTTCACCTGTGGTCCGTGGACCAGCGGCATCACGCCATCCTGGAAGCTGGTTGGAAATGCAGATTCTCAGGCCCTGCCACAGACATGCTGACTCAGAGCGTGTATTTAACGTCCCCGGGCGTTTGTGTACACACTCAGATCCGTGAAGCACCTGGCTTAGGGCAGTGCGTGGCTTTTCCACGCTGACTCCGTATTAGAATTATTTGAGAAGCTTTCAAACAAGCACACAAACACAAACAATGACAACAGCCTTGCCCCAGGCCATTTGAATCAGCTCTCTGATGAGGCGGTGGGCATTGCATTTTCAAAACACTGCCTAGGCAGTTTTGGTTGAGTGTGCGAGTCAAGAATCACTGGGGGCTGGAGGGGCTCATTTCTGGAAGACCGTCAAGAACCTTCAGTACTCGAGTTGAGAATTCTGTGTAGGGTTGTCTTCTTATTTCCATAATAGGACAGAAACTTGGTGGGGAGGGGATGTATTTCAGGGAAGGCTAAATATCGGAGCAAAGAGAATCACATTGCTTTTCTTTTCTGACTTTGCCTCTTACAAATACTAAGCGAAAGGTAGCAATCTATTTATTGGGACCGGGAGCTCGCGGGGAGCATGAGAGGTGGTATGGAGGTCACCACAGAGCAGGCAATCAGTATTTGTCGAATTAAATTGCAAAAAGACATACAAAAACAGCCTGGTTTGTCTTGAGTTTTGTCATTTACAGAGAAGTCCCTGTATTACTTTGGGGTACAAGGGAAAGTTGCAGAGGTAGAGGGCTGCCCCAAACACTTCAGATAAGTTTAGTAAGCCTTGATATATCAGGGAACATGAGTGAGTTATTGGAAGTTTTGAGACTAACATGTGAATAATTCTTACTACCTAGAGGTTTATTTCCTGCGGTAGGTGCTGCTCTCAGGATGAGGGGAGAGATTAGTATTCTTGAGGTGACCTCTTAGGCTTTAATCCTTCACCACAGTAGGCCTGGAGAAGGAAGGTGACCATGTTCAGAGCATCTTGCTTCTGTTTTCCCCTCAAACTCGGTCTCATCATTCCTTCTCCCCCTGGCTGATCTTTGGAAAGTTCCAGAGGGTGGGGAGAGAGCCCAATTCAGTTTGGGTTTTGCTTTAGCATGCCTTCAGACCTGTGAGCAGGGTTCTCAGACATGGTGGGAACCTCTTCATGGACAGTGCTGGCGTCCTCTGCTCATTCCTTGGACTTGGTGACTTTTGTGCCACATTTTGTGTCCATGATGCCTGCCTGCTCATCCTGACCGTCTCTCCTTCCTTGAATTCCACCCTGTAGTCCTTACATCTTGGGGGCTTTCTCTGTCTTCTTTTATGGGATTTTCTTTTTCTTCTTATTTCTACTAACTGGTTATCTTCAGGGTTTTATTCTCCTCTTTCTAGGAGTTTCCTCCCCTTGGCCAACTTTATTACCATCTTTATGCGAAGGACTGCTGTTTCCCTGCCAGGTGGATGGCCTTTTGTCTGCAGAATGTTCCACACACTCAAAATGGAACCTTCCAACTCACTTGTTTTCCAACTGTCTTTTTTTGTGTCAGTGTGTGCAATCTCCCATTTTTTCCAAGCCCCTTATCTTCGAAACCTCCTAGTTAGGTCTACCATTTGATTTACCCTGTGAGATATTGGTTCAGTGCCTGACTGCTCCATTCCCCTCTGGGACATCTTGCACTTGCGCATCTTCCTTATCATTCCTGCCACCCAATCTTAATTGCCTGACACCTAATGAGCCTCTAACCATGCTTTCTGTGGCTGTCATAGAAATTGCAACTCTTTTCCTCCTCCTCCTCCTTCATCCTCTTCCTTCTCCCTCCTCCCCCTCTGTGTGTGTGTCTGTGTGGTGTGTATGACCTTATTTTTTTGCATAAAATGTAAACTCTACCTCTATTCCCACTTTTATCTTCCTCTGTTGTCTTGGTGGCCTCAGCTCTCACCACACTATTCTTTTCGCTTTCCCCCCACTTGCCTTCTGCACCTACACTCTGTGATTGGCATATGGGAAGCCCCATGGAAGTCTGCGGACTGCTGATTGGAGGCGATGCATGCCCGTCCTCTAAGCAGTCTGTCTCTCCCTTGCCTAGCCATGCTTTTCCTGTCTTTGAAGACTCCTCATTCCAGTTCCATTTTTACCGGATCTTTCCTGACCACTCCATCCTCCCTTGATTTCTCTCTCTACCCTTCAGACCTGAGGAGTACTCATCTTCTTGAGCACCTTTTCATGAACTATTTTGATTTCACTTGTAATTGACTTTTAACTTGTAATAGGACTAGTGTTCTGTTTCCCCAGTTAGACTGGAAGCTCCCTAAGGGCAGGGCTTGAGTGGTGTTCTACTGGGTTCTTCTCGGTTATCTGCCTGTGTACCTCCC
>NW_022589739.1:4656516-4698436 GCF_004348235.1 Phoca vitulina | reverse complement strand
CCCCCCCCCCCCCCCCCCCCCCCCCCCCCCGCCACACACACTGGCAGGGGCCTCCTCTCCACAGAGTGGGAACTCTGTGCCTCATGGTCAAATACATGCAGGGAGGAAATTGGAGCCTGTGGTGGGTATATTTATTTAAATATGTAAACCAAGCATGACTATGATGTGTATGCCAAAAGTGTAAAGTTCTCATCTGTAATTACCAATTAAAAAAAAACACTTTGTATTTACAGTTGAGTTTGGCACCAGACCAGTCCTTGTTTCTCCTTCTTTGGTACGAATGTTATAAAACCTTGAATGCTCTGTTTCCGTAAAAGGAACACGAATTTCTGTGGAGGTGGTGATTTATGGCGATGTCTCGAGGCGGTGCCGTCCCACCAACTAGGGAAGCAGGAGTAGTGTTGATCTAGGCTCAGTCTGTGGGTTGGTTTGCCCTTTCTCTCCTCCTCCCCCTACCTTCCCACCTGAAAAAGAAAAAAATCTGGCATTCTGCTCCCTAGTCCAGTATTAAAGTAGAAAGATTTGAACACTTTGTATCTGTTCACTCCCTCAGATGAAGTTTGAGGTGTCACACCAGGCCTCCCTCATCTGTGAGGGAATTGAAATCTGACTGAATAGATGTAGTAGAAAAGTGAAGAAAACAAGTTTATCCGGTATTTGTTTGCTGGTTCATCTACCTGCCCACCTTGTTTATCAAATTAGAAATGTCTGGCGCAGTGGAAAGAGCATGTGACTCTTGATCTCGGGGTTGTAGGTTCAAGCCCCACGTTGGTATAGAGATTACTTAAAAATAAAATCTTTAAAGAAAGAAAGAAAAGTATGCCAGGTATTGGTTTGCGTGCTTTACGGATATTAACTCATTTAAATTTCACAGGAGCTCCATGACATGGGTACTCTCATTATCCTCATTTCACAGATAAGGAATCTGGGCACGGAGCTGTTTGAGGGGCTGGTGAACGATCACACATTCAAGTTCAGGGCCATTATTTTTGAAAAGACTCTTAACAGTGACTATTTTTCCAGTAACTATCAAGGTGACTAAATGTCTGTTTACCCCAATCAGAAGTCCAGTTCTACAACTTTTATCCCTGTCGATCATTCTGGTTCCTTTTTATGGTTATGGCCACACTCTATTTCTCTCTTAAGGTTGGCAACAACTGTGCGTGTGTCTGTAGTTCACCACCGACTGAAAAAAATCCCCTACGGTGCTTTACAGTTTATAAGGGCTTTATTCACATGTTATTTCCCTTCGTCCAACAGCCCTGGTGAGTAGAGTTATTATTAATTTCCATTTAACGAGTGAAGTAAGTGGCTTAGAGAGATGAAGAGATGGGGCTGTGACTTTTACAGGATTAGGATGCTGGAATTTGAACCCAAGTCCTCCTAATCCGTTGCTCTCCCCGCACCAACTGCTGCTTGTAACTTGGGAGGTCCTGTCATCTCTATTTGTTTTTCTCGATGTGCTTTGCTCTTTTCACCTGGATCAAAAATGTCTTTTTACCCATATCCCAAGCCTGTGTGGTAGACGGTGAAAGTAGGGGTTTGAGAATGCAACCTTTCTGAAAGAGGGGAGATTATCAGATGCCATGAGGCATTATTTTTTTATTTTTTTACTATTTTTCTTTGGTAACTAAAGACTGAAAGTTTTGCCGGGGTTTTCTTGATACCCCACGGGAATACACACCTAAGGCTAATAATTAAATATGGTTTCTAATAAGGCAGTGCTCTCAGTTTAACTGCACAGGCCTACAAAATTGGGTGAGAGGCTTTTAAGGAGATATTGGAAGCTGGAGACCCCAACTGCATGTAAATGCCCAAGTCTGAAGATGATTACCTCCTGTACTTCCAGAGCTAAATAATCTCCTCTCCAAAAATTCTGCTGTGACCCCCATCCAGAATGAATGAGTCAGAGTTCTGGGTTCCTGTCCAGTCCCACCACTTAGCTTTGTAATCTTGCATCAATCACCCACATGCTCTAGACCTCAGTTCAGTTCAGTGTAGGAACAGCTATGGGCCACGCACTGTGGTAGGTGCTCCAGATGGAAATACAAATTAGATAAGGTCTCTCTCTCTTGGAGAGCTCCCAGACCAGAGCAGGAGACTGCCAGGAAACACAGCGATGTTCCTGCTGCGCTGGAGATAGGCCCAGGGGCCTGAAGAGGTGGTGGGAGGCAGTAAGCCATGCTGTAGAGCTGGGCGCCCATGAGGGAATGTTGCCTAATGTGTTGAGTAAAGTCAGCTTTCCTCCTCTTCCTGCCCCCCAGCCCCACCTTCATTTCCCTATAGTATCCCTCCTTGACCCCGGTGTTTAGCTTGTAGATGGGGATGGTAGGGAATGTGATAAAAGTGAATGGTGGTACAAAAAGGAAGAAGAGCCTTGGGAGCCATGGTCTTCTCCTCTGGGAATACTGTGGGCATCTCTCCCCCATTCCCCCGATCTGTGCCCCGGAGGACCAGGTGCTTCTCCCAGCACAGGGCTAACCTAATAGGCTGATAAATTTGATAAATACCCTGTGCAGATGACTGTATCCCACACTGGCCTAAGAACCCTTGCTCTGGAGTCAGTCAGAGCTCGTTTCTGTGTCAGCATGGTGCCCGACATAGAGCTGGTGGCTGATAAATTCTGTTGAGTGGGATGGATGGGTGGATGGATGGATGGATGGATAGATGGAGCTTGCTGGAAGCACTACTGGAAGGGGCAAAGGAAAGAGGCTGATGAATTGCAGAGAAGTGAGGTGCCCTTGGGCAATGGCTGATGAAATTTAACCCAGGCAGGGAGGGGCTTGGGCTAGAGCCTTATTCAAAAGCTGCCATCTGCAAAGCAAGAATTTAACTCCTTGGTTTCACAAGAAAAGACTGAGTTTGTCCCAGAAATGGTTTGATTTGACCATTAGGACTAATACCTGCAGTTTGCCCTTTAGTGGAAGTTTCTCAAGTTCTAGTTGGTGCCTGGTGTGAAAGGGCTACAGAGGAGAGACCTGGGTTCCTGGGGTGGTGGTGGGGGTCCCCACTCAGCCTGAAAGTCCTCTCCTTTTCTCTTTTCATGAATTGGGCTGAGGGGGTAGAAACCAGAGCCTCCAGTAGTTTTATCCCATTTTTAAGGAAAGGAGTAACTTCAAGGAGGCTTTAATTAATAGCTGCAATATCTTGAATATCTGCCATAGGCTAGAGACAGCGGTAAACACTTTAATTCACTGAATTCTCCGTGTAACTTTCTGAGGTAGGTTTTAGTGTCCTTACTTTGCAGGATGTGCAACTGGGAGCTCGAACGTGGTCCCTGTTGAATAGCTAGTCAGGTAGGAGCGGTGGTTTGAATCTAGGCCTGTTTGCTTCCAGAGCTCACGCTCTTAAATGGATTCCAGGGAGTCCCGATCACTGGACTTTCCTGAAGATGTTTATGTGAATTATCACCAGAGCCACACTGAGAGTCATATTATTGTGTTTCATTCAGAATCATAACATGCCTTCATCCACATTCTGCCTCGGATAATGAAGGTGGGTGGCTCACAGGCTGTAGTGATCTGTACTTCTGACTAGCAAAAAAAAAAAAAAAAAAACCCAAAAAACAAACAAAAAACCCAACCCATTTGATTTCTGTTCTGGGGAGGCAGAATGGATCACACAGTAGCTTGGTTGAGTTTGACGTTTACTTAATGTAGATACATTTAGTGTAAGCTGAAATTAGGCAGAGGGCTCAGGTAGGCCCTCTGGGGTTGCTGTGGACTAAGTAGAGGCAGTTACGCTCGACTCCCCTCATACTTCACGCTTGACCTTAAATATTCGTGAAGGGAACGTAGATCTTTGGTTTCAACTGGATGTAGCTCAAAGGTCAGCCCTTCAGAACAGATCATTTCAGTCTCAGGGCCCCCATTTTAACCTCCAGAGATGAGAGCACGTTTGAGGCAGCCAGCTTGACGGTAGAGAAAATCCATCAGCGATAAGCAGATTACAACTAAGTCTTTTTTGTTGTTATTTGTTGAGTGTCCACAGTGTGTGGTGGGTCTTAGAAATAGGAAGTGATTATGGGTTTTGTTGTTTCTTTTTGAGAAATAACCAGTCACTTTTTTTCCACAGGAGGGAGATCGTCCTAGAAAAGGGTAGATTTATCTGTTCCCCTTTGAATTTATGAGTTTTGTTTTCTTTATGATGAAGTGTATAAAATAAAATGTATCCTTGGAAACAATCATGGGTTCCCCGCCCCCCCGCCCCAACCCTTCATCCACATGGTTGAGTTTTGTCTCTGGACAGGGAGGGAGATGGTCTTTATGAAAGTGCCCAGCACGTGGTGTGGGGGTCAAGGTGGTGCCTGTGAATCTTCATTTCGCCGTGCAGCCTGCTTCCCCAAGAGGGACTGGTGGCCAGGTGCTGTTCACCCCGGTCAAGATGGAGAGAATGGACTTTTGTCATTTCTTCAGGCATGTAGCAGACCCAGCCGGGTCTCAGGTATTCCAGATATGAGCGATGTGCCGATTGCGCAAGGCTGGAAGCATTGCTCACTCGGAGATACAGAGGCCTGCCTGCCCCGAGCCCTTTGTTCTCCTGGTTGAAAGCAGTTAATTAGCAACTGTCTCCATAGCAACTACCTCATAGTCCAAAAACATTGTCTAGTTTTTCAGTTTAGCTTATCACACTGTTTACCTGAAGGGCTTTTCACTGCTCTGAGTCTCATTTGAGTTGGCGGCGTGCCTGTTGGAGAAGTGAATTGTCAAGATAGAGAAAACACCATGGTAGCCAGAAGCCGGGGAGCCTTCTCCCTAACACGACTGACGCGGGCTCCGGATTCTGTGAAAACAGAAGTTGCGAGGGCCTAGCATTTTCACCTATGCTTTTTGTGTTTGCCAGAAACCTGCCACTCTCTCCATCACGCCCTGAATTAGGAGGATCCCCCACCCCCTTTCCCTGAGAGGTTTTCTGAGCTCTTTAATATTCCCTGTTTACAGTACGTGTCCGTTAGTAGTCATCTCGAAACCCTGGGTGCTCCCTGTACATTCGAGGAGATTTCACTTCCCTGAGGGTCTTGGCATTTCTGAAGGTCCTTGGATGAAGGATTAGGAGGCGGCCTGTGAATTAGTCAGGGCGGCTTTGTTTTTAGTCCTAATGAGGAAAGGCTTCTCCTTGTTACCTGTGGCTTAGGTGGTTGAAGTCACCCGTGTGTGAGCAAGAAGACGTCAGGCGGCTTGTTGGTAAAAAGGAACGGGAACTCTGTCTCTTCATCAGCTGGGCAATGAAGATCATAATTTCCATGGCTTTTGTGATTGAATGTCACTGCGTGGGCCACCGTGTTGGGACTTTGAGGAGCTTCAGCTCACACCCACAGAGGGAAGGTGGGGTGGGGGGTGGAGAAAGATCGCTCTTCCTGAGCGCCTGCCGTGTCCCTGTCATGGGGCCAGATCTTTCACAGCCTGGGGTCTCCTGCACCCCTCACAGCAACCTTACAAACTGCGTTCTCAGCATGTTCAGGACAGGAGACATCAGTGTTTTGAGGAGTTGTTGCCCGCCCAGGATTGTGGAATGCCGACCCAGGTCTGTTGGTTTACACGGCACAAGCTCTTGCCTTGAAGTCAAGCAGCATTATGGACACAGGGCCTTCTGACTCAGGATTTGCCCATCCTTGGTAAAGGGCCCAGTTGTGTGTATCACACATTGCAGTTTTCTGGGAGACTGCTGCCCAGGGGGGATGGCTAGAATATGATGGTGCATGCGTGTAATCAGATGCCTGAGTGACATCCAGAAAAATCATGAAGCCCAGGTCTTTGTGAGCTTTTCTTGGGTCCAGTGTTAGAGTAGTGGAATTTTATTTTTAGGCACATGTTCCAGAGCTGAGGTACCTAAGGAAATGTTGTTCTCTTCAAATTATTAATCTGGAAATGCTTTATGACATTTCCATTCTTCAGACCTCTTTAGTCACCTCTGTGGCAGAAAGTATGGTGTCGTATGGCTTTGAATTCAGTTCAACAGGGTATTGTTGGGCACTGAACTCCTGTAACTGTGGGCTGAAGAGTATGGCTTTTCTCTCGTGGTGATCACTTGGACCTAGCATGGATTCACTAAGAACAGCTTATCCCAGGGAGTGTCTTTCTTTGAAAAGCTTAGGAGACTCATGGAGCAGAAAACTGCGGTTGATGTGGAGCATAAACAAGGCATTTTGAATGGTTTTAAATCATATCTACTTTGTCAAAAATAGAGACGTAACCTGCGTGCTGAATGCAAGGACTCTGATTCTGAAGCACGGCTGGTTTAAAGCCTCAGGGTGATGAGCAGTTAGGAACACAGTGTCCACCAGATCTTGTGTCCTGGCCAACATTTGTATGGTGTCCTGGTGGAGATGACATGAGGCTTGGAGAGGGTGAGCATGCTTGGTGTGGGCCTGATTCAGAGTCCAAAAACTCTGCCCATGCTGGCAAGTGAGTCCATCTAAGAAAGGATATTTTAGAGGAGTAAAGGTACCCAGAAGTCCCAGTGTGGTTGGTAGACATGTGACTTGGCAGTACTTTGTGAGTTTTTATTGACCGTGAGATGACAGTAAGTTCATAAATGCGGCCTTTGCAGAAGGGAATGTTGTCTCGGGCTTTGCTGTTAGAAGAAAAGAGGATGGTCACCCTATTAGACGATGCTTCCTCCCTTCCCTCCCTGGTCCCCTCCTTCCTGTGAACTCTGTGCCAGGCCCCTTTCCATGTGTTGGGGATGAAAGCAAGCTGCCTCCAGAGGAAATGTAGACATTGCGGACCTCGTTCAGAGGGCGATGAAGAGAAGAAGAAACCACATGCTACACAGAATCATCAAAGGGATTGGGGGTATTTGGCCTAGCTTAGAAAAGACTCTTAAAGATAGGAGAGTTGTTTTCAAAAACGTGAAAGACGCTTATGGGTCAAGAGGAAGCAGTTTTGTCCTATAGGCTCTAAATATAATGGAAGCAAATTTTGGCTTACTTATAAAAATACTATTTTCTAGGGGCGCTGGGGTGGTTCACTTGGTTAAGCATCCAACTCCATTTCAGCTCAGGTCATGATCTCAGGGTGGTGAGCTGGAGCCCTGCTTCCAGCTTCATGCTGGGGGTGGAGCCTGCTTAAGATTCTCTCTCTCCTTCCCCCTCTGAGCCCTCTGAGCCCTCTCTTCCTTAAAAGATATTATTTTCTAATCGTCCTACCAAGGTGGACTTAGGCTTCTGTTTTAGAGTTTGGTGAGAAGTGTTCAAGCAGGGGTCAGTTGACTGTTTGGTGGTTTGCTGTGCAGATCAAATGATAAAGTGAGTCTCCTTTAAAATTTCTAGTCATAAAAATGTCCTACAGCAGGCCTGTTATCTGCCCAGGAGACAAATGCTAGTAGTGAAGGAAGATGTGTATCACCATTAACAAGACTGCTTTTTTTTTTATTGCTTATTTATCTCTTTTGGGAGGCAGCTGAATATGATCCATTGAGAGACATTGGGCATTTTTTTTTTTTTTTTAAGATTTTATTTATTTGAGAGAGAGGGGGCATGATCAGGGGGCAGGGACAGAGGGAGAAGGAGAAACAGACTCCCCGCTGAGCAGGGAGCCTCACGTGGGGCTCCATCCCAGGACCCTGAGGTCATGACCTGAGCCAAAGGCAGACGCTTAACCAACTGAGCCACCCAGGCGCCCAAGAGACATTGGACATTTGTAACTATAGTTTACACGATGGCCACTGTTTATTGCAGGAAGATCCTTTCTCTCAGAACCATAGCACAGAGCCAATTCATGATAGTCGTTATGTCATAATTACATGCCGTGGGGGGGGGGTCTTCATTCCTTTTTGAGTCTAGGAGGGAAGATTGCATAACATATATCCTGGCCATTTTATTTTATTATTATTATTTTTTTATCCTGGCCATTTTAAAAGCATTGCAATGATTATATAAAACAACCTTTTGTGTAGAACCATTCAAGTTGGGGTCTTAGGACTCTCTATAATGAGTTTGTCCTGTTTATTTTCAAAACGCTCGATCCTAAAGATGGTACAAATTTCCATGCATGGTAGATGGAATAGTGATCTTTATGCTTTTGATAGTTATTTATCATTTTCAGAGAACCCAGGGAGTCTTAGAAATTGAGACTATGTCTGCAAAATCAGGCGTTGAGTGATTAAAGATAAGTAGTTACAGAAACTTGTTGAATCATTGATTCACCTGTACCATCCGAAAAATTGATCTATTTAAATTAAGTTAGTTTCACAGCTCTGTTTGGTGTTTCTTTAGGTTGATTAGATAGTTTTATGGAGTATCTTATATTCTTTCACTAGGAGTTCTGCTGACCACGTTTTAACGCCTGAATTGACAGACTAGTTTATAAATTTCGAGGGTCTGTGTGAGCTTCTCATTAGTCTGTTCACAGTGGTAGCACTCTCGTGTTTGAATGTGACCAGACCTGCCCCTAATATTCATGAAACCTGAAGCAAGAGTAGAAGTGGAAGCTCCTATTCCCTATGTCTAAATATTTAAAAGTTATAAATCGAGGAAATAAACTTAAATTATTTTCTAATCTCCTACTTAGATAAGTATACCTTGATAATAACTTGGAACCACAAAATTTGGGGCTTGCCCCCTTCATGTCCTACCTCTGGGTATATGGATACTCCAGACAGCACAGGCAAGCCCTCCTCCACTCCCTGCTTCCCCAAACAGGTGCACCTTGGTCATTCCCCTCCAAGGGTACACAAGCTAGTGGCCCAAGTGCCCTTTTGAGGCCACATTCAGGGAAGTGGTCTCTGAAGGCCCAGGATGTGGAATGGGGATCTTGGTCTGGGAATTGTGAAGCCACAGGTCCTTGCTCCATGGTCCAAAAGGTAAGCCTGAGCAGGCTGTCCCCATGACCTTCACAGATTGTACTCGGAGAGGAAGAGTATGGCTGACTTAGAGGACCAGAGCAGGGCCTTCTTAGCCTATAGCTCCAGCTGGGCCCTCTGGCCTTGGTGTAAGGACAGTACTGAACATGGGTGACAACACGACCAGTTTGTAACTGACTGGTTACAACTGAGTAGTTGGGTTGGCCTAAGTAACTCTTGCCATTTAACCTTATAAATGATCTAAAGATCATGGTCTGAGAGTTGAGTAAAAAATAGGTGGGATCGTCAGGTCAGATCTGAATTCTGTCATATTTTTTAGTTTGTGGATGTGCGGACATGTACTGTGAAATCCCTACAACTGTGAAATTGCCTGTAAGAGTTGTAGGTCGTGCCGAACAATCAAATGAATTGGTGGGTTGGCTCCCGTAGGCAAAATCCTGACGCTGTTTGGGGGAAAAATTTTTTTACAAAATATAACTAGTAATAAGTGAGTTGCAGTAAGAATCAAATATAATAACATTTTTCTGGGTGAAGCAAATTACATTGCAGTTTGTTTTAAAGAATGATGTGAAAATACTGAGCATAACAGCACAGAAATGTTATGCCAGTTTTCACAATAAAATCCCCAAATGTGAAAGCTCTCTCTCTCTCTTTTTTTTATAAAGGTTATTTGGAAGCAGTAATGTTGGTATGCACATTGAATTGGTCAGAATAAGATAATTTTTGGTCTTACTCATTTTTCAAGGAAAGTGCAGCTGATCAACCTTTAGTGTATACAGGGGGTATATAGTTAAGTTTTTGTCAGCTCAAAACACAGTCTTTATGAAGACTAAGTCTTCATAGGGTGCCTTAAAATGTCTTCGTACAAAACACATGGTTGAAGACAGTGTAGTATCATGGTTCATGTGGTTGGATGGGTTCTTATTCTTGGCTCTGCCCTTTCTTGGCTACCTGTGTGACCTTGAGCAAGGTAGTTAACCCATCTTCAGGTTTTAGTTTTCTCATCTGTAGAATGGGTTGAATAATAGCATCTGTATCATAAGGTGGCTGTGGATTAGAAAAGACAGATATAGAGCTTAGCCCATAGTAAACTATTAATAATAGCTGATTAATAAATGGAAACTAATCATCACTGGCTCAGTTGTGTGAAGAAGGTCTGAGGGTTTCTACAAAGGCAACATTTCATGGTAAAAGAACCTTTCCATAAGAACCTATGAAAACTCCAAAGGGCTGCAAGGAGAGGCCCAGTGTGGATAATTTGCCTTCTCCTGGACTTTACCTGTTCAGGTGAAGTAAGTAATGCTCTGAAGTGTCTGGGAGAGGTGCCGACGGCTCGGTGGTGCGTCACAACCTCCCGTCCTCGAGAGCAGACTGTAGTCCTCATCTGTCCACAGAGAGTCCTAAGTAGCCAGAGCCCTAGATGTGATTTAGTGCTTATCCACAATGTGGTTTTGAAGGATACGATTTTTCCTCTTTGAGTATAAAACGGAAGAGGATGAAGGAAAAACCAGAAGTTTCTTTTTCTAAGTGAATACAATGCACAGCCTCAGAAAATATGGGGAAAGGATGAGAAGGAGAATTATTTTTGTTTCTAAATGCCCTATTCATCCCACTTCCCAAGTAACTTGTAGCTATCATTATTTTTAGTGATTTATGCTTATTAAGTAGTCTCCCTCAGGAATAGTCAAATACTGGTCTCAGACGTAGTCGGGGAAGTTACAAGGCATGCGCAGCAGGCTCCTACAGTAGTGCCTAGAGGACTTCGGGATCGTGCATGGAACGGGGCAGCAGACTTCTACCAGTCCTGTGTCCTCAGCGCTGCCCTGGAGCCTTGTCCGGTGGGGGCTGCAGGAGTCCGACCTCTTTTCTGGAGCAAGTGCTACTTAACTCGTTTCTAGCAGCCCCTCTGAATGCACCTCTCCTGTGTCTTGGTCTTCTGTAAGCCTCAGTTTTGCCCTTTGTAAGAAGGGAGACAAGTGTCCAGCTTCTCTGGCCCCCCCGTTCTCCTCAGATCCCCCAGATCTTCAAAGACCATATTTCTTGATCTGGCCACAGGAACCCCCTCCACTGGCAGCTTTAGACACAACTGGGACGTTGGGCGCAGCCTTTCTTCACTTCCAGGGATAATGTTCTTTGCAGCAGATATAAAATGGCAAGGCTGCACTTAGGCCTAAGGAGGGGCTGCCAAAATCCAACTTCCTGTGCTTTACCACTGGAGGCCTGTGGGCATCCGCTAAGATGTGTGGAGACTTCTATATGCAGGAGAGGTTTTTTTTTTTTTTTTTTTTTTAAGATTTTATTTATTTATTTGAGAGAGAGAATGAGAGCACGAGAGGGAAGAGGGTCAGAGGGAGAAGCAGACCCCCCCCGCCGAGCAGGGAGCCCGATGCGGGACTCGATCCTGGGACTCCAGGATCATGACCTGAGCCGAAGGCAGTCGCTTAACCAACTGAGCCACCCAGGCGCCCTATATGCAGGAGAGGTTAAGGAAAACCCTCTGCTTCAGCTCTAGCTCCAGCTTCAGCCGTGAGGAGCTTGGCTTTACCTTGCGAGCTCCCAGCCCTGTGCCTGACAGATAAGTCGGCCATGTTGTTTAGGAAACACCCCCGAGGCATGAAAGGCGTCTTCCTTAGACCAACGATAAAAGGAAGAAATACAGAAAAGAAAGAACTCTTCTGTTAATCCTAAGTAACTGCTACCAGGTGAAGGCTTTTTAGAAGTGAAGGTGCTTGGGAATTTAGAGACAAGTGTATGGAAGCTGGAACATTTTCTCTGTTGGGGTTTAAGCCTGGGAAAATGTCCAGATTGAACTTAAAGACATTTTCCTATTTTCTCAAACTAGGGGTCTGCTGGGAGAAGTCTGGGCTCGTTGCCCACAGGAGAGCTGAGGAAGCTTTTGTCTTGCTTGACCTCTCTGGCTGAGGCACGTTTTCCTGCCTCTCCACGTCCCTCTGAGTCTTTTGAGCGTCTTTGTAGACCCAGGGTTTCTGGGGATTTCTGGTGTGCCCAGGGGCAGTGCTGTACCTCCCTGGGTCTGGCAGTGGCACCGGCAGTGGGTTGATGCCCAGTGCTCTGTCCTTCACCTGATGAGCACAGTAGAGATAACGTTACTGCACTACTGTGATTTATAAGGAAAATACATATTTGCTCACTCCAATGACCAAAATATGTTTCTTGTGTGTATTTGGTCTCCATCCACAGCTCCTGACTCACAGCTCCCCAAACCCTTGGAGTTTCCTGTTGAGAGTGACAAAGGTGTCTCTAGCTAGGTTAATGAAGTAACATTTGGGCCCCACCTAAGGATGGGTGGGGGCTGGTGCCAGGAGAACCAACCAGGTGATTAGAGGGTTGGAACTTTCAGTCCCATCCTGTCCCCCACCACCTCTGGGGAGGGACGAGGGCCTAGAGGTTGAATCAGTCTTTATTGGCCAATGATTTAATCAGCCATGACTGTGTAGGGAGGTGGGGGGGGAGGGGGTAACTGGGTGATGGGCATTGAGGAGGGCACTTGATGTAATGAGCGTTGGGTGTTCTGTGCAACTGATGAATCACTAAATTCTACCTCTGAAACTAATGATATACTATATGTTAACTAAATTGAATTTAAATATATGTGCTGCTGAAGCGAGCACATAAATTGAATTTAAGTAAGAAAAAATCACACATGACTGTGTAATGAGAAGCCTCCACAAAGACTCAAAAAGACAGGCTTCCAAGAGCTTCCAGACTGGTGAACATGTAGAGATTGGAGGAAATGGTGTGTTCTGAAAAGGCACGGAAGCTCCATACCCTTTCTCCGTACCTTGCCCTACGCATCTCTCCATCCAGCTGTTCCTGAGTTTCTGTCCTTTGTAATAAAAATAAATAAGCTAGTAAGGAAGGTGTTTCTCTGAGTTCTGTGAACTGCTTAGTAAATTAATCACACCTGAGGAGGGGGTCTTGGGAACCTCTGCTTTACAGCCAGTTGGTCAGAAGCCCAGGTGACGCACCTGGGCGTGTGATTGGTATCTGAACTGGGGGGTCCTTTTTGTGGGACTGAACCCTTGACCTGTGGAACCTGATGCTGTCTCTGAGGAGAATTGTCTAAGAATTGAATTCTTAGACCCACCACTGGTGTCCACGAATTGCTTGTTGGTGGCGTGGGATCTCCCTGTACGCTTGGGGATTTGGGTTCAGGAACCCAGTTAGTCACCATGGGGGTTTCTTATGACCTTCTTCCCGGAGCTTTTGGTCATAGAGGTCTCAGATAGGTCTGTGCCCCAAAAGAAACTATCTCCTTTCCCCTGGCCCTGAGACATATTTCTTTGGGCTACTGATTCTTCCTTGTCCAGTGGCTGCCTGCAATTCTTTAAAGAAGTTGAAAAACTTCCTTCTCTGCACAGGTGAGATGGTTCCTTTCAACTCTACCTGTGAGGCTGGGAGTCGTTCGTCCAGAGGTGGCCCAGGGCAACTTACGCACTCCTTAAGATGCTGTAGAGGACATTTTTTGGAAGCTTCCTAGCATCCATTCTGCTCTTCTTACCAAAAGCACACAGGCTGGCCTTCTTCCTTATCCTTTATATGATTTGGGAGGGATTGACCCCACTCACAACTGTGGAGGTGGGCCATGATTGACATAAGCCAAACAACTTCTGTACACGGTGACTGGTTACCCAGTCAGAGTCAGTGAGGTAGATGAGATGGTTCCCCCCGCCGGCTTCTGGAAAAGTAAACGTTTCTTTTGCTGAAGATTTTGGTTGAATGTCTCACATTCTTTGGATGGTGTGTGAGGACATGAGGTCTGTAACTATGGTAGCGTTTTTCTTCTAAGGAACCTACCTGTGGACTGGACTGGTACTGGTGGGAACCCGTAGCTAACCCAGTAGGGAACAGATTTGTGTTGATGTCATCTGAAGCTGCTAGAACAAGACTTCTTAGTTAAAAGAGCCACTAATCCCCCTTCCCCAGTTCTTTGCTTAAAAGCCAGTTTTAATTGTTCCTTGGAATGTAGTAACCTGATATGAAGACTCTTCCCATTGAGAATTTGTTGAAGAATTTCCAACAAGATCCTTCCAAGTCCTTATCCTGGCCCGGTGTCAGCACTCATGGGACAAGGGACCCTCCCTCCCTTCAGCCACGGCAGGTGTATTCAGAGCATGGCTTCTACCTTGTGCCGGGGAGGCCAAGGCCAGAGATAAGCATCTGTGATTCTGGAGAAAGGCAGCCTGAGGTGGCACCCAGAAACCCAGGGAACTGGAGAGGAAGAGTGGGTTGGAAGAGAGCAGTGGGAGGTCTTGGACTGGTAGTAGGGAGTGGCCCTGCTCACAGTGGCATCTACCAAAGATCCCAGGATAGGTATGTGTTATTAATTTGTCCAAATCCATTAAATGTCCAATAGCAAGAATGAAGCCTAATGTAAACTCTGGACTTTGGATAATAATGATGTGTCAGTGTAGATTCATCAGTTTTAGCAAACGTGCCACTCTGCTGGGGGATGTCGATAGACAAGGGGGAGCTATGCATATGTGGGGACAGAGCGTCCATGCGTAACCTCTGTACCTTCTACTCAGTATTCCTGTGAACCGAAAACTTCCCTAAAGTCTGTTTTTAAAATAAAGTTCCCAGGATGGAGGTGTAGGTCATCAGTTGTCATAGACTGTATGGGGGTGGGGGTGAGGAGGTCCAATTTCTATCCTGTCTGGGGAGTCTGGGTTGTTACAAATGTATTTTTCCCAAAGAGAGCTGTACTTTTTTTTTTTTTTTTTTTTTTTTTGCTTTGTGAAGCTCTGGCCTCTATGCTGAGAAGAGTCCCTGAAAGCCCCCCTTGGGGTATGATACTGACCCATACATATGATTGGAGAGACCATCTATCCCTCAGCAGTGAGACACTGGCCAGAGCTAACCACAGGGCCGGGGCCGTGCTCAGAAGTACTGTCTTATGATGCACATGGGCTTTTGAGCTTGTGGCTTTGGGCTTGTGGTTGTGGACTGAGAAAATTGCTTCCTGGGTTTACAGGGAAGGTAGGGGAATGGCCCTCTTGCCACCACTTACTCAGTGATGGCTTCCTGGTGTGGGGCATGTGGGGATGGATATGAGTGACAGGCAGGATTTCCGGGGTTTACAGAGAGATGACTGGGTAGACAGGGTGGAAGAGTACATCCTCAAGCAGGGATAATCCCTATTTGGTATTCTTTCAAAATTAGAATCCTAAAAAGGTGGCAGTTAAAAGAACACTTTCTATCTGTTGGTCCCTGGGGAGATGGACTGATACAGGTATTTGTCCCTATCCTGTAGGAGCCTCAGCCTCTTATGGACAACAGATGTGTCGTAAATGTGGTCAGTGATAATAGAGGGACAGATTCACACTGGCACAAATTTTTAAACAATGAAAAATTTTAAGGAGAATTCTGAATTACTACTTTTAGCCAGTCTTTCAAATATAATGTCTAATATGAAACTTAAGAAATTTATCAGGAGAAAGCTTAATCTTGGAGATGCCGGAGGCCTACAATTTTTCTTGATTCCCTCTTGGTAAGCATGAAGCCTCTAGATTCAGGGCCAGAGAGAATCAGCTATGCGTCGTCACTGAATTCAGGCCCTTTGGGGAGGTGGTGGCTCTGTGCTTTCCTGGGTTCAGGAACACCAAGCCGGAGAATCAGCCCTAACAGGCTTCAGAGCGGGTCATCTCTATACCCAGTGAGATTGTGAACACAGCCGTAAAGTGACAGAACGATACCTCTGAAGGCATGCGGCTGGGCTGGAAGAAAGGGCTAATGTGGTAGCTGGTATAAAGGAAAGGGCTAGTGACCATGGTGTTCTGAACCAAGAGTCAGGGCGTACGGTGTGTCTGAGCGAGGCAAGTATTTGTGGGCAGAAGAGCTGGTGTCTGAATGTTCCTGCCGAACCTCTGTCAGTGGGCTCTGCTGGACGGATGTGGCCTTGGAAGAGCCACTGAGCCAGATGGCTAGAGCCGGCCTGGGGCTGGAAGGGGGTTCCGTCCTGGTGAAGACGTTCCCTGAGCTGAGGGTGTTGGAGCTGCGGAGGCAGTGGGGGCAAGCAGGGGGCTCCCTGGGTGTCCCGGCAGCAGCTCCTACCACCTTAGATGCCTGAGAAGTGGAACAAAGCCAGGGAAGCCTGTTGGCTGTTTTTTTCCCCAATAAAATAGTAGAAATGCTATCTTTCCATCTACTGTCGGGGAGCCAAATTTGGGAAGGAGGGAGGGAGGAGCTGCTGAGGTGGAGTGAGCACCATGGGTCACTTTCTGCCCTTCTGCTGCCCGTATGGACTGTGCATCCCAAGTCTGGCCCGGGAGAATAATAGTTCCCATAGCGTGTATGTGTGCTTTCCATTCCTTAGAGCGGTACTTTATTGATAAACAGTGTAATGTTAAAGCCAAGAGCTGTGCTTTTCATTTCTGGAAGTGAAACATGAGGACCTCGGAGGCCTCTGACAAGAGATAAGTTGTGTGACTTTGTGTGAACTACTTAACCTCTCTGAGCCTCTGTCTGCGCCTCCTTTGCAAGCTTGTGTAAGGCCTCGAGGGGATCCCCTCCTCAGTGGTGCCGGAGGACAGCGTGCCGGGCCGCAAGTGCACCTGGGATCTCCACGTCGTGTTTGGATTTAGCGGGGGTTGGGGGGGGCGTCCCCTCCTCCGGCAGGCCCGGCAGGCAGAGTCTTGGAGACACTGCCCACGGTGGAGGAGACAGGGTGGGGTCCGGCCTGGGTCCGGCTCTCTTGGACAAGGTTGAGAGGTGCTAACCACAAGTCTGAAGGCCTGAAGAAGTGCCACAAGGAAGCTGTTTCTTTCCCTGTTGGCTGTGCATCCAGGTTCTCGACAGTTGGACACAAACAAACTGTTCTGGAAGCCGTTCCTCATTCCCCTGTGTCTCCTGCTTGCCGCCCGCCGCCCTTGCTGGTCACCGGGGCTGAAAGCGGCCGTGTGCTGAGTGTGTGTGTCATCTGCTCTCCGCGGAAGGACGAGGTCTGGCAGAGGCTGGGGACCACACTCTGGGTCGAGAGGCCCGTCCTGAGGCCGCAGAGTGCCCTGGGCGCCCTGGGAGTGCACCGGAGCTTCTGTCTTCAGAGGGCAGTGTCCTGGGCCACTGTGCCTGTGTTTGAGTGCTGGTTCCGCTCCTGGAGAGTTTGTTCGCCTTGGAAGCACATGTGTATGTAGCCAACGGCAGGGACGAACGTGAGAGTGTGTGAGGGCTCTGGGCGGCCCTGAAGAGGTGGGGTTCACGTGCTCGGCCCCCCACCTTGAGCCCCTGCTGGCCTGGCCGGAGAGCTGGCATGGGGAGTGGGGGGCCTCTGGGCCTGGGCCAGGGAGGGCACTTTTGGCTTCAGGGAACCTGAGGGGCTTGGCCTCGTCAAGGATCCCCAGGGTAGTGGAGGGGAAGTCCAGACCAGAAGTGATGGAGAAGTCAAGTCAGTGAATAAAGCAACAGCACTGGAGAACATGTGTGCATTCGGCGGGAAGGGCACAGAGTGAGAGAGCCGGGAATTCTCTCAGGTCCCACCGCCCTCGACGGACCGAAAGCACTGTGTGTGTGTGTGTGTGTGTGTGTGTGCCCACCCACCCACCACTGAACGCTCCCTCCATGTGCACAAGGCACACGCTTTTTCCTTTTATTACTCAGGGACGGGCACCCAGTGCAGAACTGGGCCCCATAATGGCTGCTGACTAAGTGCTTAATGGAGATATTGCTGCTGATAAACCACAGTTGAAAAGGGAAAGAGGCAAGCAAGCTGGCCAACATCAAAGCCAGTTTTGTTTTAGAGATAAGAGTAGGTTTCATTCTGTGGGCTCCAGAGCCCCTGTCCCCAAATCTCAGGGAGACTGCGTTTTAAAATGGAAGCTGTGTCTCTCCCATTGAGCTGGAAGACAGGCCTGCCAGGGACCAGAAGCTTGCTTCCTTCCTTCCTTCCTTCCTTCCTTCCTTCCTTCCTTGCTCCCACTTTCACCCCCACTCTCCCCCTGCCCCCCCCCCCCCCCCCCCCCCCCCCCCCCCCCCCCCCCCAGACAGCCAGGCCACTGCCCTCATTTGCAGCTGCCTCCGGAAGAAACAGTGTTCTGCCCCCACCCCCCAACAGTTTCCATTTGGTGTGTGTTCTTCAAAATTTTTCATTCCTACTTAACACAACCTTTAAAATAATTCAGAAAATATGGATATTAAATACAGGAATCTGGAGAAGAAAAGAAGTCCCAGGATTGTAATGAGCCCACACTGCAAAAAAACATATGTGTGTGGCCGTGTGTGCACCGACTTTCCTCCTTAATTAACACGTAGCATGGACATGAGGCCATGTCCCTGGTAACAGGTACTCTAGGTGAAAAATTGAGCTAAACATAACCAGGTGATAAGCAGTCTTAATGATTGGATGATGAGTGGACTACATTGTAATCTCAGCGGAAGCATAGGGATTTGGCAGTTTTCGGGCGTGTGCATGTTACGTGCACGTGTGTGTGTTACGTGCACGTGTGTCATGTGCCCGTGTGTGCGCGTGGCTTCCCTGCTCTTCAGTGCAGAGGCGGAGCCGAAGGAGAGGCGGATGCGTTCAGCACTGTGGCCCAGGAGAGAGCAGGTGCCGGCCACACCGACACATTAAACCTTGTTGCCTGACTTAAAGGTTGAAGGATTCTCTTCTGTTACTTCACTGGCTCAGGGGAAAGAAGGCAGGCAGCAAGTTAGGATCATAAGTATGACATAAACCTAATCTTTTTAAAATTGCTTTTTATAGCACTTCAGTTTTGATTTGGCCCTGACTGAAGTCCTTTCCGCTTTTCAGAAGATGGAGGGTTCTTAGGAGCCCTGGCCGGGCCTCTGTTGAGCCTGAGCAGGCTGCTGACTGCCCTGTCCTCTCTTTGTTGGGAGCTGCTAACAGGCTGAGGCCAAGTGACTTCGGGAGCCTTCCACATTCACGCCAGGCCTGCTCTTGGGTGTTTTGTTTTGTTTTGTTTTTTATCAGCATTAATACCCTTGCAGCCATGTTGCACCTGGGGCTGGATGGAACTCAGACTGCCCACCTTGCTGTCACCCTCTGTCATTTTAGTGCCTGTGTGACCACATTCCCACCCAGCCCTCTGGAAAGCCCCTGTAGGGTTTTGGAAAGGCATTTTAGCAGTGGTTCAATTTTTAGGACACTGGAACCAAGGTTGTCAATCGTTTGCCCCTGGGAGCCTCTTTTCTTCTGCATATTTATTTTCCAGGGGATTTCAGGGTTGGCTCAACAATGTAATGCATGCAAGCCCTTTTTGGTATTCCTAATGGCTTAGAAGCCCTAAAGTAACAAAAAGCATTTGTCGGGTTATTAGGGGGCATTTCCACATTGGGCCCCTAATCTGGGAGATCTGGAAGATGGCCCTTTGAATGACTTTTCTCTCCTGGAGATGCTACGGATCTGTGCTTTCAAGAAAGAGGATAAATTCAGTTTCTACACACAAGTCAGATGCAGGACTCCCCAGAGTGGGAGGGAGAAGCCACACCCTGTGTCTATTCATTTGCCATTCATTCATTCATTTATTTGGAGAGCATGCACAAGGGGAGGGGTAGAGAGAGAGGGAGGGAGAATCTCAAGCAGGCTCCATGCCAAGCACCGAGCCCGACATGGGGCTCTATCCTAGGACCCTGAGATCATGACCCGAAATCAAGAGTCGGATGCTTCACCAACTGAGTCACCCAGGTGCCTCTCATTTACCATATCTTTTGTGCACATCTCCAGTGCCAGGAAAGGGGGTAACAAGATGAAGAAGCCTTGGTTCTTGCTCTTGATATGTTCATGGTTTGGGAGAGGGAACAAAGTTGGGCCCGGTTCACTCTGCAGCATTCTCATGTGGAATTCAAGATCTGAGAACTGCTGGCCCCCCCCACCCCAGCTCTTCGATACGCCTATCTTTGGTGGGGCAGACTGTGTGAAGTTTATGTACACTGCACAACTAAAGAGAAAAGTCTCTCCTGGTCACTAGCTGCCAGATCAACAAGAATCTTGAGCCAGGTGCTCCGTGGCCACACGCAAGCCAGGAGATACTCGTTCTTTCTGGCCAACTGCTAATGTTCTTGGAATCAAAGGTACTTCAGAGCAAGGATAGGTCAAGATAATTCTTCTGTTATCTAGAAGTTAGCAAATTTTACTTTTGAGAAAGGTGGGGATGAACAGATGGTGGTCAGCCAGAAGGGGCATACATTGCCGGCATTTGGGATTTTTCTATTCTTGTCGACAGAAAGACTGCCATGGATTTAATTCCCAACTTGTTGATATAGTGTACCCTATTTTTATCATTTTGCTAGATTTAAACATTTTTCTTCTTTTGTGAACAATGTATTATTATTACTCTATCACATTTAATGTATTCTGTGCATGTGAGCGCCGGCCTCTTCAAAACTGTCAACTTCATCATCCATGTGCTGTCTCAAAATGAGATCTTGATGCCCCCCAAGTGAATTATGAAAAGCTTTTCATAGTAATATAATTGATCCACTGTTGGCCACACTTATAAAAAAAATCAATGTAACGTGTTAATATTTCATGAGTGCCCACGTTGCCAGCTCCTTGCAATGGGACCAAACTGTAAAGAATGAGGATTGTTTCACAATAGCCCAGCACATGGACAGAGTGCCAGGAAAGAGAGTTTGGGGTTGACTTGAAAGTTTGAAGTGCACAGGGCCATTGAAAAACAATCCTCTGACTCATGTCAGATTGTTATAATTATTTAATGCCCACAATGCAGCCTTGTCCCCATGGATTTATACTGGAGAGGTTTCTTACCCACACATTGTGGTTATTAGCTGCAAAGAAAGCAGCGTTTGTTTATAGTGACATGGGGTCTATCTGTATGGCAAAGAAAACACTGCCGATTCTGTCTTCTTGTGAAGGAGGCAGGAATTTGGCAGACAACCTATAGGAAATTGGGAGACAGGCTCTCATTACTTTTCATATATGCGGGTGGTTGCACCTAATAACCATTAAACACCTTTTATTTTTAACCTTTGTTCTAAACTCCTGAGAGAATGAAATCGAGTGCCAACTTTTTGTCCACACGATACTCTGCGGCTGATGTGCCCCAGTCATCCTGCCTCTATTAAATGTGGGGTCCCACGCATGGTCTGTGGAACCACTGTTAACATTTGTATAAAGAGTGGATGTGTTTTGAGCAGTTCTCTCACATGGCCACATCTCATTAAGCTCTTTCAAAGGACATGGGATTTGTTTTTTCTGAGTCAAAAACTAAAAGTTGAGGAAATAGTGGTTTGGGGCCTCTCTGGGGATGTGTCTGGTTTGGAGATCAGTGGTGGTGCTAATGACCCAGAGTTGGGGCGTCCGGCTCCTCGGGAGATGAAAGCCCTTTGAGTTCGGAGGGTCAGTAAAGTCTGGCTCCTCACAACTGCCCTCTGTCCATGCCTTCCTCGGCCCTCCCCTCTTCCCTCACACAGAACTCTTATAATTGCCTTTGCTGTCAAAGGAGATTCAATATCAATGGGTTTCTCAAGCTTAGAGGGCGACAGGGAGACATTGAACCAGAGTAGTGTGAAATTGTCCTGAGGCACTCACAAGCTGGGGTGTGCAGATGCAATTTATAATTGTACCGGAAATACTTGTAACCTTTATCACGCTTAGTGGTGGAAATGAGAAAATCTATGTGAGTCAGCTTAGGACTGGCTGGGGACCCATAGTGAAGCGACCGAACCCTCTTAGGTTTGCAAGAGAACTACAAATAGCAGACACAGAAAGTCGGCTGGAGTAACCGCAGCTATAGTTCGAACTCCAGATTGGGGCTTCTGGTATGTTCAAGGTTGTTTTGTTTTTTTCATGTTGTTTCTGGCTCAACAGGAAGTCTGGGAGATCTGTAGGAATGAAGTTGGGGCACTTTTGATGGTTTATGGAGACAGAGAACTGAAATTTTGGAATTGGGACTGTCCTGGGGAACCTGGAATGTATGTTGACTGCAATCCAGACAGTGAGGTGCTGAGATGAGGCAGATGACCGACCGGCCAGTTACAAGAATGGTTTGTGCTCCAGGGTCGTCCCCTTGCCCTTGTGCTGGGCGCCGGCTGCACGGTCGCGGTGTCCTCACCAGCAGGAAACCCTGATGAGCTTGTGCAGAGGGGAGTTTCTCTTGTCAGTAAATCAAAAAACGGAGTCACCTGTATGAGTCTTCACTTTATAATCTTTCATTTAAGCCTTACACTTAGGTCTTACTTTTACGTGTGTATGTTCTAGTTCACAGTAGAAGATGTTTGAGAAGCAATCGTATTTTGTAACACACAGGATCAGTTTAAACTATTGGAGATGATGAGTTAAAACCATGTCACTTTTTTTTTTTTAAGAGTTTATTTATTTGACAGCGAGAGAGGGAACACAAGCAGGGGGAGTGGGAGAGGGATAAGCAGACTCCCCACTGAGCAGGGAGCCCGATGCGGGGCTCTATCCCAGGACCCCGGGATCATGACCTGAGCCGAAGGCAGATGCCTAACGACTGAGCCACCCAGGCGTCCCTAAAACGATGTCACTGTTTTACAGACAACTAAATGGCTTATTGATTTTCCTGCGATAAACATACACCCAAAACCTTGGCTTTCTCACCCTGATTGTGAGCTTCTTAAGGACGGGGGCCAGTTTCTCGATCATCCAGGTGGCCAGGAATGTGGTGGTTGGAGCGTAGGGCTTGCGCGGTGAAGGGAGGAGTCGAAGGGCAAGGGGACGGAGTGTCAGGGCTTTGGAGGGACACTGTGTGCAGGGCTGTGGCGTATAAACTTCTCCATCAGTGTGGAGCCGGATGGCAAAGGTTTTAAGTGGGGAAGTGTGTTTGGGGTGTGACGTGATCCAGTTTGAACGAAATTGCTTAGGGCCCTTGGCCGACAGTCATTTCCTGCAACCCACAGGGTGCTGCTATTGCGGGGCATGGAGAGCAGCTTCATCCTGTGGCAACGCCAGGGCGCCCCCTGCCCCCACCCCCCCTCGGGGGCATCCAGAGCCTTCCCGTCTAATGGCACTTTGTCTCCCGAGAAGAAAGGCACAGTTGTGTTTCCTTTCTTCGTCTCCTCCCGCCCCCAAAGCGTTCTCCTTCTCACCCAAACCATGATCTCAGACCTTCAGAGTTACAAGTCAGACATGTCACGGAGCTTCTTTGAGATCAGTTGTCTACATGGGTGATGAAATCGAAACGCCACAAGAGGCCTTTGGAGCAGGAGCTCACCAGGGTCATTAGGCATGCTCGGCGTGAGACAGGAAATGCGATTACATGGAAAAAGTGGGATACAAAGTAGTGCCTAGTCCAGGATCGTGGCTTCTGTTACAGAGGACAAGGACCAGACCCAAAGGGAACCCGGACAAATGAAATCCCTTGGCTTGAAGGGGCCGTGGGACTGCAAGTGCAGATTTCCCAAGTTAAAATAAGTTCATTGTTGCACTGATTTTGTTGGGCCATTGATGTACATTGCTTTAAAGAAATCAAATGTGAATAATTATTATTATTATTATTTTTTAAAGATTTTATTTATTTATCTGACAGAGAGAGACACAGCGAGAGAGAGAACACAAGCAGGGGGAGTGGGAGAGGGAGAAGCAGGCTCTCCACTGAGCAGGGAGCCCGATGCGGGGCTCGATTCCAGGCCCCTGGGATCATGACCTGAGCCGAAGGCAGACGCTTAACGACTGAGCCACCCAGGCGCCCCAAATGTGAATAATTATTATGAGATGGCAGGCGTGAGTGTAAAAATCTAGCTGAGAGCCCTGGAAGGTATATTGCCCATCAGTCTGTCCAAGGCTGAAGACAGAAATGGAAGCAAGGGAAGTGTTTGCAGTCGTTTGGGGGCGCTGTACCTCTCTGCCTGCTTTGTTTAGTCTTTGCCTCGGTCTCTCCCCTACCCTGTCTGCCCTTAAACTTGGGGAACTGAACGCCTGCTGCTTTCAGGTCAGGGCTTCCAGAAGCAGAGCCCCTGTTCTTCAGTTCGTCCACTTCTCCGTTGCCATCCAAAGCCAGATTCCTGGTGGGATGACTTTCTTGAAGGCCCCGGCGTGATGAGCCATCAGGGTGAAGTGTGTGATTTAACACCCAGTGCTTTAGTAGCACGGGCTGCTTGCAGACCAGTGATTTGCCATTCCTTATTGTGAATACACAGGAGGCCAGAGTTTTGAGCTCTGGCCCCAGTCCCATCACTTATTTTTCTTGCCCCCTGACCTCGGCCTAGTCCTGAAACCTTCCTGAGCCTTCATACTTTAAAAAAAGGCTTAATGGGGTCTCATGAAGTGATACAGATGAAATTGTCAAAAGCTGTATCCACCTGTGAGAGCATACTTTTATTTATAATTGCATCATATCTTCTTTTTTTTTTTTTTAAAGATTTTATTTATTTATTTGACAGAGAGAGACACAGTGAGAGAGAGGACACAAGCGGAGGGAGTGGGAGAGGGAGAAGCAGGCTTCCTGAGGAACAGGGAGCCCGATGCGGGGCTCAATCCCAGGACCCTGGGACCGTGACCTGAACCGAAGGCAGACGCTCAACGACTGAGCCACCAGGCGCCCCTATAATTGCATCATATCTTAACAGGGACAGAGAGGAAAGTTAACTTCTTGCAGAGCTTAGTTTCTTCAGTAAAATGGGACCATGACAGGCCTTCCCTGGGAATTCCTTCAGCGTGCACATGGAAATTCAGAACCTCGTCTCCGTGGCCCCAGGGTGGTTGGTATGTCTTCGGGATGGAAGCAGGTTGCCTCCTGTCTTGTGAGGGAACGGTCTAGGGGTAGCACTGGGTTTAGAACAGGCCTCTGAGTCCTACAGGGGGGCGGCCTCTGAACGGACCGCAGGCCGCATCTCATTTCATTCATGGCTTATCTCTTTGGATTCCACTTGGCCACGTGGGCTGGAACTGTAGTTTCGAGTGCACTGCTTTTCTGTGGTGTGTCAGAACTGTGTCACCACAGAGATGAAGTTGGTCAACAGCGTGGGCATCCTGGCAGATGAGTGGGGAGCACTGATACCGTGCATCTCGTCAGGCCCGAGTCAGACTCACGGAACAGGAAATCCCTGTTTCACATGGGAGTGGAGGTTGCACAGGGCCAGGGGGACGGGTGAGGTTCCAGAGCCCTTGCTTCACAAATCTGCCACACTCTGCTTGGCTGATGTGTCTGTGTCCCCCCAGCCCCGGCAGCTCAGGTGATTCATCCAGTACGTGTAATGACAGACATAGGGAGATCAAAAGAGACAAGATGAAATGTTAGCAGTTAACCTCTGTGATGGGGGAATTCTTCTGGACATAAGAATTTAATGTTTTTCATGTGTGCTGTCTTGGGCTGTTTACACTGGTGTGACAAAACACTACAGACCCGGTAGCTTTTACACGACACTTACTTCTCACTGTTCTGGAGGCTAGAAGTCTAAGACCAAAGCACTGGCAGATTTGATGTCCAGCGGCGAGGGCCAGCTCCCTGGCCCATACATGGCTGTCTTCCTGTGTGTCCTCCATGGCAGATTGGGAGCACTCTGATCTCTTCAGCCCCTTAGAAGGGCACTGATCCTGTGCTTGAGGGCTCTGCCCTCCTGACCTCATCGCTCCCCAAAGGCCCCACCTCCAAATACCATTATATTGGGGATTAGGATTCAATACGAATTTTGGGCTGATGTGTGACCCAAACATTTCGTTCAGCCTGTACATTGAGGAAACCATGTACATAAATTCTCTCATGATAACATTTTTACATACAACTCTTTATACAGATGGACTTCTTTTAATCCTCATAGCTACTTTACGAGACGGGTACTGCCATGTTCTGGTTTCATGGAAAGGGGAAACCGAGAGACACGGAGATCAAGTCCCAGAACTAGGAAGTGGAAAAACTAGAATTTGAACCCAGCCGGTATGGCTCCAGAGTCCCTCCTCTTCACCACCACACCAGTCTGTTTCAAGTTAATGCACTCCAAATATGCTGGGTGTGATATTCTTCCCCCACTTGATGGATTCCCATTCATTTGGCAACGTGCAACATGTGTGTACCACCACGAGAGGAAGCCAATCTCGGTAACGGAGTCCTAAGTTAGAGTTCCGTGCTCAGTAGAATCTCCCAGGGCTCCAGGGAGCGCATGGTGGTATAGCTTCCCTTTGAACAATGCCCAAGTTACATGGTGAGCCTCATGGAGACTGGCTGTTTGGGTCCATTCTTGGGGACCGCATAATCTCTGGAGCTTGAACAACTATGCCTTTGTATACTAGGGATATCACAGACCACAGTTCCTACTGCTTTCTCTTAACCCGGTTGTAGACATCCTCCTTTTCTATGCAACATATAGGTTCTGGCCCCTGACTTTTCCAGCACACACACACAGCCCCCAATACCCCTTTCTTGCTGGTTATACATAGCAGCAAATGATCTGGAACCCTGACCTACCAGCTCTTCTGGAGGACCGTGATTTTTGTCTTTTGACTCCATGGTGCTAAGGATGTCATAGGTACTCAATGGAAGCTTTTTGAGAACGTGAAAATGGCTTTATAGAAAATGCAGATCTATTTTCATGTATTTTTAAACTATTGATCAGCCTGCATAGAATCTCTGGCCAGATACGAATTGGCTGAGCATTGGTGAAGTGTTTCGGGATGCCCACGTGGGTGAGCACGTGCTCTCACTGGACCTCCCGCCCCCTCTCTCCACCTCTCCTGCTCCTGTTCTCTTCCTGTGTTCTTTGCACTTCCTCCTCCTGTTTCTCCTCTGCCTCACCTGCAGGGAAACAAGACATCTAGTTTCTCACACACTGGTCCACTATCAGTGAAAACCTAGAGCCCCCCCTCACAAGCGTAGAGCAGCTATTCATTATTTCGAAGGAGCCACTGCATTCCACGGTGCACCTACCTGTTGTTGCCAGGTGTGAGCTTTGGGAGAGGCAGGAGGTGTGTCAAATCCTCTCAGGGTGAGAGCTCAGATCGTTTATTCTAAGCCTTCCATCCTTGGCGTCTCCACAGGAGTCCAGTGGAAAATGGTGGGATGGAGGCCTTGCCTGTGAAGTGTCTCTCCTGGGAGGGGGCGGGGACAGGGGAGGCATGTAGCTGGAGGAGGCAAAGGCTTCTTCCCAGGACAGGGCCTGGGAAGGTGATCTGCATAGGCACTTTGCTTCCAGCTGAGCAGGGCCCCCCCCGAGCTTTCCCCAGCCACGCTGCCTTGCAGAATGGTGTGCAGTGGAGCTCTGTTAAAGAAACCTGCATTTTGGAGGGGGGTGGGGAGATGGGTTAGCCTGGTGATGGGTCTTAAGGAGAGCACATACTGCATGGAACACTGGGTGTTATACGAAAACAATTAAGCGTGGATCACTATATCAAAAACTAATGATGTATTGTATGGTGACTAACATAACATAATAAAAAAATTTTTTTTAAATCCTTCACCCATGTTTAAAAAAAAAAAAGGAACCTGCGTTTTAGGAGTGCCCTCATTCTGATATCAGTGTTGTTGCACAGATAAAATTAGCATCCATATTAGTAACGCCCAGCCGTAAGAACCATGCAATTATCTCATGATTTTATTTAATGACTGCTCTTTTCAAAGCTTATTGGGGTAATCTTCAGAACATATCCTGATTACATGTTGTACGGACTACATAACAAGTGAACTAAAAAAAGCAATTTAAACCTAGCTCCGGTTTAATTTGTAGTTTTTACATTTCAAGACAGCATTCTTAATAGGTAATTGTCCAGCCTTTTTTTTTTTTTTTTTTTGGCATGTGTCAGATTTTCACCTGTTTTGTCGTTTCCATTCTCCCAGCACGTCTCATCTTTGATAGTAACAGTGAGGAAGAGAGAGCCGCTGTCCTGGTTCTCCCTCACCTTGCTAATCGGGCCACCTCTCTGAGCTCTTTAGGAAATGTTTGATGACTATAAGAAGACCTGGCGGAACCTGTGTGTGGAGCCTCGGGGTCATTTCTAAAATGCAAAGCCAAACTGCAGGCATTTGGCCAGCTGTGTGATCCTGGGCAGTTTACTTGACTTCTGAGCTCTGATACCCTTGCTTATAAAATGCTTCCACTTTATAGGTGGGGCCTGCCTCACGGGGTCGTGCTGAGGCTTAAATGAAGTCGTTCTGTGAGAAGCACCTGTCCAGAGCAGGCATCTGAAGGCCCTTTTCCAGGGCCGGGCAGGTGCTGAGGCTGCCCAGTCTGCTGCCCAGGTGGGCTGCTGGGGCCCTTCTAGGAGACCCTGGCCTCTTTGCCTTTCCATCCGGAGATGCTTTCTGTAGCTGGGAGGAGCAGGAAGGAAAGGGCAGCAGGCACTTCCTCGACACAAATAATCAATTCTTCCTCCAGATCCTTCTGATAGCGGACCGAGCTCTGCGTGGGGAGGGGTTCGAGTCTGTGACATGCACACCACTCGCGGCACGCGCTCGTGTTACGTGACAAAAGCGCGAGCTCTGATGGGACCCGTCCAGGGTCGCTTTTATTGTCCAAAGTACCATTAGCAGAGAGAAGGAAAGGGAAACATTTGCTTGGCACTTCCAAGTACCAGAGAACAGGGGTGACTCAGCTGAGAGGGACAGGTGCAGCTGGGGGTGCAGAGTATGAAAACCGGGGAACTGCAGGGTTACTGTGGAAAGTGTGATAATGTGTAGTGAGCCAGGAGCCCCAGAGGAGCCCCAAAGTATTGACAGTTTTCCCTTTAGCAGACGGAGGTCCATCTGCCCCACCCTGAAGGAATATTTCTTCTGATTCTTGGGGAAGCTAAGTGATTATGGCTTTCCACCTCTCTGAGATACTGGAAAAGGAGAACTTCTATACAATTAGGGAAATGAGCTCTAGTACTGCCCACATGCTTTGTTTTTTCCTCTCTCTCCAGCTAGATTTTAAATCCTTTGAGCGAATGTTTTATTTTGAGATTTATTTCCTACGAGATCCCTACCTGTAACGTCTAGCTTGTTGATTCATGCATCAGATTGATTGCACCGCGGGATGGAATAGGCAAGTTACAAATAACCAGGGCACCCTGTGGGCCCCAGGTTCTGCATACAGTCGGCATTCAGCCATTGTCTGCGGACCTGACTGGTCTGAGAGTGTCAGCAGGAGTCCCTGCAGGCAGGTGCTGCGGTCCAGGTAGCGTGTGTGTGTATCAGGGCCCGTTTCCTCCAGCAGTGGGATTCTGAACCCCCATCTGTGCCTCCTGCTGGGGCGTCTGAACTTTCAGTTACCTTTCAGAGAAAACAAGGTCTTTGGGGCCCGCGCATCCTTTCAAACAGTGCTGGATGCTGCCTGATGGTTTCTGTCCTGGAAGCAAGTTTTGTTTTTTGGCTTTTGGTTTTAAAGAAATCTGCGTGCTCTGTTAAGATAAGAGACCCGTTGTGTGGAGACAGTTGGTGGGGCAGGTCCCTGGCCTTGAGAGCCATGCTGACCTGCGGGGGCTGGCAGTGGTGCCCCTGTTTGCCCTTTCCTAGGTCACCTTCTCCTCACTGTACGCAATCAGTACATGACACAGCACTGCTTCTCCATCTCTTTAGTTTTTCGTAACTTTTTGTGTTTTATCTATTGGGTGACATTTTTGGTTCTCTGTTCTTAATCTAAAACACGCGTTGATTTTTTTTTTTTCCAAGATGTAAGTATGTTTTTCATTTGCGTGGGATCATGGGTCATCAGTATAAGAAAATATTTATCCAGCTCTCTTTTGTAAGGTCCTCAGGAAAGCGCGACTAGACTACTTTGTGCAGATTATGATCCGCTTCCTCCTAAGAGCTGGAACAGGCAGGGACGTCCACTCCTGCCGCTTCTGTTCAAAATTGTACTGCAGGCTAAGGCCTTAGAGACATTCGGATTATACATGAAAAAGTAAGACTGTCTTTATTTGCAGACGAATTAAGCCTGTATGTAGAAAGTCTTAAGGAATACACACAGCACACTATACCACACCATGTGGTGTAGGAACCTACCAGAACTAGTAAGTTCAGCCAGTTTTCAGGATACCCGCCAATATACAAAAATCAGTTGTATATGCTGGCAAAAAGCAATCTGAAAATGAAATTAAGAACACAATCCCATTTAAAATAGCATCAAAAAAATAAAATTCTTAGGAATAAGTTTCACTAGAGGATTATAAGACTTGTACACTGGAAACTATAAAATATTGCTGAGAAAAATTAAAGAAGATCTAAATAAATGGAGTGGTAGTCTGTGTTCATGGATTGAAAGACGCAGTGTTGTTAATTTCTCCCATGTTGGTTTATAGATTCAGTGTAATCCCTGTAAAAATCCCAGCATGCTTTTTTTTGGGTAGAAATTGAAAAGCTGTCCTTAACTTTTTACACAGAAATGGAGAGTGCCCAGAATAAAAAAATGGTTTTGAAAAAGAAGATATGATAGAGGACTTACACTTTTTGGTCTCAAAATTTACTACAAAACTAGAGTAGTCAAGACTGTGTTGTTGCTGATGTAAGGATAGGTTAATGGTACTGAGTTGGGAGTCTAGAAATTAACCATTATATTTCTTGTCAGTTTTTTTTTCTTCTTACAAAGATCCCTTTTTTTTTTTTTTTTAAAGAAACTCAAAGCAATTTGGGGCGCCTGGGTGGCTCAGTTGTTAAGCGTCTGCCTTCAGCTCAGGTCGTGATCCTGGGGGTTGGGATCCTGGGATCCTGGGATCGAGCCCTGCATCGGGCTCCCTGCTCTGCGGGGAGCCTGCTTCTCCCTCTCCTACTCCCGCTGCTTGTGCTCCCTCTCTCGCTGTGTCTCTCTCTGTCAAATAAATAAAATCTTTAAAAAAAAAAAGCAAAACCCAAAGCCATTTAATAGAGAAAAGATAGCATTTTCAACAAATAGTGCTGGGACAACTGGATCCACATGTACAAAATGATAAATTTAAACTTTGCCTCACATTATACACAGAAATTACCTCAAAATGGGACCTAGACCTAAATGTAAAAGCTAAAGCTAAATCTTCCAGAAAAAAAGCACAGTAAACAATCTTTATGACCTCGGGTTGGGCAAAGAGTTCTCAGATATGAAACCAGAAGCACAGCTTGCCAAACTGCTTTCTAAAAGGTTGGATAGCAGTGCAAATGGGACCATCTCAGTATACATTTGCTAGCATTAAAAGATTGTCATTTTAAAAATCTTTCTTTATTCAGTGGGTGAAAAGTGAACACATTAGGTAACTATATTCTCTTGTTCAGAGTAAGTTTGAATTTTAAAATTTATTAACCAACCACCCAAAATTAAAACTCTCTGGGCTATTCTAGATCTTTGTCCTTATCTTCTCCTAACTTACCAAACTTTTCAGGAGAAATATTTCCTTGGAGAAGAACATCAAGTTGTTGTGGGGCTTTGTACTTTGGATTACACTTTTCCGTGTCAACTGTGGGTCCAGTGGGGCCTGCATAGAAGGAAATCCATCATGTTTTTTGTCCTTTTTCAAAGAAAATAGTGTGAGTAAGTAGTTTTCAAGAAAAGAGCACTAGAGTAGGAAATGCACACAGACCAGACTAATACAGTAATCAGGTGTGATAAGAACTTGCACGGGATTTGAAACCAACCTGCTTGGTTTCAGGTCATGGTCTACTTCTTACCAGCTGTGCAAACTTTGGGCCAGTTACTTTAGCCTCCTCAAGTCCGTAATTTTATCTGTAAAACAGAGATAGGAAAATTGCTTTTCCCTTAGTGTTGCTTTGAACATTAAATGATGTAATGTGTGTAAGGGTTTAGCCTTGTACCTGGCATATAGGAACCCATTATTAATTAATGTTGTTATAGATTGGATTTTAGGTCCCTGGGCTTGGAAGTCTGACTCTTGAAGCTTCCTGAATAAGGTTTTCCCACGCATTGCATGCAGAGGCTTCTTCTTAAAATACTGTTCATTCGAAAGGTTGGGAGCACAGTGTTTTTGTCATTCCAGACGTGATTTCCTTTGGGGCTGATGTGCTCCCAATGGTTTGAATTCATAGAGTAACTAACTAAAGGGCAAGAGGGAATTCGTCTCAACTCTCTGTCTCTGAGAATACCTCTGGGTGCTGGTGAGATGCTACTCATCAGTTCTATTACTATTGTTTTTAGGGCCGTAAGCTTTCCGGATAGAACCTAGTGGATTTTCATGAGTGCAGAAGAATTAAGTGAGGTGAGGGAAAAGCATTTAGACTTTATTTCCAGCGAACCCTGCCTACTCTCATGTTAGCCCTAAACTTAGATATCCTGCCTCTAACTAGCCTGCGAGCTCTTCACAGCCAAGAACTGTACCTTTTACTTCTCTGCATCTCTAGACACCTTCCTCAGTGCTCAGCAAACAGTAAGCCACCATGAGATGCCGGGATTGTGCCTGGCATTTTCTGAGTTTCCAAATAGAGAAAGTTCTGGAATCTTACTCGTGTCAAATGGCGTTCAGAGACATATCATTTCATTCTCTCAACAATGCTTGGTGGGAAAGATTCTGAGAGGACAACATTTATTGTCTGTATTTTACAAATAGAAAAATTAAGGCCCAGGAAAGTTAGCGCCTTGGTAAAAACGGTAATAGCTCTTAAGAAGGGAGAGCAGATATTTGAACTCAGATCTACTGACTCTAGGCCGTAAGCTTTATGGTGCTTACGTTGCAGACTCTCTCGTTCATCAGATATGGCCAGATCAATGGGTTTTGTCCTAGCGACAGACTACACAGCCTGCTTGCTTCATTCCAGTTTTGCTGGGGGAAGAAAAAAGTTTTTTCGCATTCAGTGTGTTGGTGAATGAAAAAAATCCTAGGACCAAAGGTAGTTTTACTCCTAACCCCCTCCCCGCCCCCTCCCCCAACTCTCTGGATAACCGCATAAGGACTTGACATTGTGTTTTGCCCTCTTTGTGCCAGGACAGCTCCAATGGAAGCTTTTGTCACCGTTCCTCCTTTTTTTTTTTGGCAGGAGTCGGATCCCTAACCAATGAAAAACTAAAATGACATTTCCTGGTAATGGAAAGTAGCAGTTGGTGAAACTTTAGAAGAGAAGTGTGGTGCGTGTGTGTTTCAGCGAATAAGAAATGGTCACAGTAGAGTGAGCGGTTGGTTGATTTGGCCCAAGAATGTATTTGCTTGCATCATGATTGTCAATAAAGATCTTAAGAAACCCCCAGCTTGAGTCTTGAGGGCCGAGGGCGCTGCCCTGCCACTGCTCTAGGACCGAGCTCCCTTCCTGGTGGACACTTAATTCACAAGTACGCTGATTATTCATTCTTCCTCGGCGCAGCCTGCTGAAACAGTTGCCCTGCTTGTTTGGTGCGCAGTGTGGTGTCGGACAGCAGGCCTTTTTATGTAACTGATGGCGCTGTATGTTCATATTGTCCTTTATGTACTTATTTTATAGCTTATGCAGCAGACAGCGGAGTCAATTAGCTTCTTGTCTTGCAGACTGGGCACTGCTGTTCTAGAACCCAGTTAGAAGGGTGTGTCGGAGGGCGCCCGGCGACCTCTCTCCTTTCTTTCTGTGCTGTGTGGGCTGGTTTCGAGTTACAGCATTTTTATTGGCTCTTCTTTGCTGAACCTTGGTTTCAAAAGCTGGCGTTTGGGAGTTGGATTTCTTAAAGGCATAGCTTTTCTTTTCACCGAACTGAAGCCAAGAAAATACACACATGGCCCACCCCACGGCACTGTGATTTTTTTTTTTTTTTTTCCCCCCCCCCCGGCCTTTGTTTTTCCTTTTCCCCCCCCCCCCCCCCCCGCCGGATGATACATATTTTTTTACAGTACACACTAACCAAAAATCTGAGTGAATGGTTTCTCCACTCACTGTTCTTTCCCGGTATCCCTCATCACAGACTCTCCAGGAGAGTTCTTGCTTTGCGTTTTTCTGGATAATCTCACTCCTGTCTTAGTTTTACTCATGTCTCGTTGTCTTCAACTGTGTATTTTGTTTGGAACCTGCCTCATACCCTTTCCAGAACGAGTCAGAGTATACATAAATTAGTTAAATTCTGTTATATCCGTCCCACAAACTATTTCTGCAAATGATGATGTTTATGAAGCATAGATTCACTGTTTTCAGCTTGTGAGGATTTGTAAATACTGGAAAGAAAATGGATCCAAAAGAAGAAGAAAAAGAAAAATTTCTTTCCTGCTCCTTTCTATCTCCTTTTCTGTGGCTTTCTCTCTCCGACCTGCTGAATATGTGTAGCCATGGTGGATGTGGAGGCCCCCATGTCAGAGGACCTCCCCCTAGACCTGGCAGGATTACCCAGTGCACTTTGCCCCAGTCGACCATACAGTTCTGCATGGCAGAGACTCATGGTTCCTCTTGAGTCCTGAGAACCTTTCATGGTGCCTGGCCCAAGACTAGAGTTTCAGAAACTATATGAGAAAAATGAATGAGCAGATGAGCCCGCTCGACCATTCCCTCCCTTGTGTAAGCATCCCTTAAACCTCACCGACAGTAGAGAATCTCCCCCCAACCCTTTGGCGGTGCCATGTAGCTGTCTGTGGTCACCATGGGACCGTCGGTGTGCCTTGGGGAGCAACTGGACCCTCCAGAGCAGTCCACACCAGCTGTGATTCAAGCATACATTGCTGTGACCCTGCTGTTTGTCTTTAGAAGAAAAACTGAACTCAAGAAAAGGATCTTGATTTCTTCCTTATTCTTGCCGACTTTGAACGTTGACTGATCATGCTCGTACTGATCCTCGAGACCTATAGTTTTCTTTCTTTATCTGTGTACTTATTGAGCATCTTCTACATTCGAGGCTCTGCCTCAGCCTGGGAGATGAGAATCCCCCAATGTGGTGTTCTCCTGGCCCCTTACTATAGTTGAACAGGTTAGGCGTGAACTTGGGTGTTCGCAGTACACTCATCATAAAAGCTACAAGAGTTAGAATATATTGAGCACTTGCCAACATCCTGAGGACAGTGCCTGGCGCCTTACCTATAATCACTTAGGTGATAGGTAAGGCAGGACAGGACATACACATGTTGGCGTCATGAGACGCTTGAGGCCATCTTTTTTTTCCTCCATGACACTCACCACAAGACATTTAAGGGCTTTTTAATGAAAAGGTTGGGCAGGGAGAGAGTTTGTCGCTGTCTGCCAAAGAGGGCAAGATCAGAGGGGTTTGATGAGTTGTGCCTCGGGAGTGGAGAGATTGAGGGAGAACAGGTTCAAGACACGGAGGCCAGGGGAGCATCAGAGAAAGGACTTTGGGGGTGGGAGAGGCCCCCTGTGTCGTTAGGAAATGGAAGAGCTTAGCCTTGCGGAAATTGGAGGAGGGAATTGAGAAAAAGATGAGGTGGTTGAGAGTGACAGTGACCACTTAAGGAAAAAGAACATGGGCTGGGCCTCACTCATCTCATTTGGGTCAGGAAGGCCGGAGGACAGCGTGCCCTGCAGGGATTCACAAAGGCTGCTGGGGGTGCCGGAGTGTTCTGATGGACAAAGTGGGGGTGAGCAAGGGGTGCAGAGGTGGGGAGACCCTGTTGTGCTTTAGGGAGTCAAATTATTCTCCCATGTCTGCAGATTCCAAGATGCATGGTTTTTCCAGTGAGTTCTTGAGCACTTCTCTAATAAAAAGAAATACAGACTGAGTTCTAAGACATGAATTTTTTCGATAATTATTTTAATTTCTGAGTCCCTTGGTGAAGTCAGCACTGCTCGCCCTGTTATTCCTCTACTTATATCGTATCTACCTATATTGTCTTGGCAGGAAGTGGGCAGCCCCCCCTTGGTCGGCTTGCCTCATTGTTGGGCTGCCTGGGCAGTTTGCTGCTGCTCTCCGGGGCACCGCATCCCCCGAGCCCTGGGCCCTAAGGAGGACTCAGCCCAAACCTGGTCACCCGTTGGGGCAGCCTGAGAATTGATCTGTCCTCATCACAAGCCACCGAAGGGAAGGCTTCACCCCGTTACTTCCTGGCCCGGAGATCCTCATACTCAGAGGTGGGCAGGGAGTGGTACCCAAGGTCGCAGAGCCTCGTGGCATGTGGGAGAACTGCCTTCTGTGCAGTACAGCCCAGCCCCACATGCTCTTTGATGTCTGCTGCTGGTGTGTGTTTAATAAACAAGACATAGAATGTGTTCATTCTTTAAAAAAAAAATCTGTTAGCCTGTGTGTAATACACACACACTTTTTACACATTAATTACAAATGAATGATATGTATATTCTATACTAATTATATTTATCATTATGTCACACACACACATTTTAGTTCCTATAGGTGACCAGTGTAAAAGTGAAAAAAAGCCAGGGATGGAGGGAGAGGGGGTGAGCCACCCTCCACACCCACCCATGGTCTTCTTGCCTCCACTGTTTCTCTGGTTGAGCCTTCTGCCGTGGCCCTGTCATCTGAACCTGCACCCCCGCCCCCGCCGCTGTGCTGATGGTAGGAAGGTGGCTGCCTCTCCCACCCGCCTCCCCACCCCTTGTGAAGGCCAGCTCCCGCCATTCAGTTCCACAAATAAAATCTCTTTGGCAGATGAAGCTCTCTGTGCCTGAAATCCCTCCCCTCACCTAGGCTTCAATCACTGGACTTCGACAACCCCCTCCTCCAAGCGTCCCGCCCTGTCTCCCTCCCTCCCTCCCTCCAACTCCCTCCCTGCTTGTCCCGTCATCAGCATTTCTACTTTCTTCAGGGGCTGTCTCAAACACTGCTTCTTCCATGGACTTTTCTACAGAGCCGGCTCTTCTCCTGGCCCTCTGCCACCTAGAGGCCTTCTCCTTTCCCCGAATTCCCCCAGTGACCTGGGCTGATCTCAGATCTGCTTTGTTTACCATTAATTGGGTGCATATTCCCCTCAAACTCCTTGAGGGCAGATGCTCTGCCTCATTATCTTTGTGTCTCAAAAATTTTGCTTTTGTAGAGTCAAGAAATGCTTGTTTGGATTAGTTTTTTATTGATTCTGGAAAGTTAGTGTTTTTTTAAGCAAGAGGAAAATATTGTAATCTCAATTTATGTGTAACTACTTAAATTGGCTTTGCATATTTAAGCTTCACATTGTACTTATTACATATTTCTTATCGAAATATGCCACTTCATTTTAAATAGGAAGGAAACATTTACACTTCTAATGGATATGCCAGGCTGGGATATCCTCTCTGGGATACCCTCCTCTGCCCCCCCTTTATAGCATAGAGGATAACTGATTCTAGAATAGTCATGTGACTCGCCCAGAGGCACACAGCGAGGAAGCCCCAGGTCCCAGATTCCCACCCACATCTCTCTGACTCCTTCCTGTGAACCACACTGCCCCCTAGTAATGATTAAGCTGGTTACTATGTACACACAAAATGCATTAGGACAAGTTTTACTTGTTTACGGTTCTGAGCTCTCTGTGTCTGTGTTGGAGCTTCATAATTTGGGGGCATATGAAGGATTGTCTATCCTTAAATTAAGAACAAGGCAAGTAACAAAAAGCAAAATGGAGCAGTGTCAGAGATAGTCACTCAGCTAATCTAGACACTCAGCAAGGGTTATAAATTCAATATAGATGACTGGGGGAAAATACTCAAAGTTTTTGGTAAATGGTCTTCCAAGCCAGGCTGCTTCTTAGTAAAATAAGAGAAAAACAGTCATGTTCCCAAGGCTCTGTTTAATCTGTACATTCTTGGTAAGACCTTATCTACCCCCTCTTTACATCGAGTTTAAGGTTTCCTTTTGGTCCTTGCACTAATCATTAATAACTATACTGTTGTCACAGCTCAAAACTTTCCTATTGACACTTCAATCATTTTTAAAGATCTTGAATGTTCAACCTTTATAAAGCTAACCTTTTGCACTCTATTAAAATTTAAGAACTGCTTGATTCTCAGTGAATGCCCTAGCTACTGGATCATGAAAGCATTACCTTGTGCCAAGGGCATGATTCAGTACACTCATTCCTTTTTAACAAATAATAAGAAGTTTGACTTTTCATTTACACATCCTGCCAATCGCTAACAAGTTTCCATCTCGTTCAAACACCAGATTGATCCTAAGAAATTGAAAATATTGATTTAACCCTCTGTCTGATTTGTACTGCAGGCACCTGCTAGTGCGGTCTTAGCACATTACAATTGCTTGGCTGTAATTCCTCAGGGGACCACTAATAACTACCACATCTGTCTTTTCATCTTCCGAAATTATGCTAGCAGTTGTCCAAGTCAATTGTGATTCATTTGATACTGCTCTCCTTCAAGACATATTGCAACCAAATAGACTTGCTCACCAGTAATATATCTGATGACATAGTTAGTTCTCGTTAATTGACAGAATGATTCAGGCTTTTATGGATGGCATTAATTGGTCCCTTGTGTCCATGCAATAATTGACCAGACAGAAGAAGCAGCATTAGCTTTCACCCAGTCAGGAGAGTGTTGAGATGAGGTAAATGTAGTAAGGATGACAAAATGTCTGTATTTTTAATCAAGACTTTATCAATGAATTGGGGGGGAAAAAAAGCTTTGGGGGGGAATTCAGATCATCTTAATTATGAACATTGTATTCCGACCCTCAGAGGTGTGCTGAAATGCAGGTCTGCCTCTCCCCTCGCCTTCTGGGGTTGAGATGTTTCAATACAGGGTGCTGCTTGTATCTGATAGATGCGAGGCAGGAAAGTGCTGTATCTGAATTAAGATAATGAAAAAGGAGAAAGATGAACAGTGCTTTTTGACATTCATCATTAGCAGCCTAACAAACCGGGCATGTGAAATCTGAAGATGGGGAATTTGTTGTGCCTCTTAGTTAGCGAGCCAGTCAGCCCCCAGAATGTGGGGATGAGTTGTCGCATCTTCCCGAAACTGTCGCTATGCTGCTGAAAAGAGCTTTGGTTCCCTTTTTCCTGCGGGGTAGAGTTTTTCATGGTGAAAATAAAGATGTCCACAGCCTATCACCACTGTTGAGTCCCCTGTTCTTTGATCTCCACAGAATCGCTTGGTATTTCCAAGGTCTATGATGATTTAGCCATTTTAGAATTTCTCCGACCAGATGAGTTGCTTCCTCTCTTGGCTTACACATTTGGTGCCTTGTTTCCCCAACCGGAGTTGGAGCTAGCCCTTGAGCTGGGGCCATATCTGTGTACTTGACAAATATAATTATGTAGCGACTTAATAAGTGTTTGTCAAATTGAGTTGCAGTATTACATCTTGAGGAATGAGAATATGAAGTTTGAATGGAAGAAAGAAGACGTGGATAAAACTGGACATCAAGCAATATGTATTCTAGCCAATGTCAACAAGTAGCTAGCACCAGCGTTGGGGGTAATTACAGTTTGGTGTAAAACGGATCCTTGGAGGTGTGAAAGAAATTACTCAGTTCCCATTCGGAGAGGGGAGGGTGAGATAGGTAGAATAGATTTTCTAGCGTTTGACTTACTTAAGTGATTCGTTCTTTTTAGGTCATCTGTTACTTAGGCTGGACAGTGGCTGGAACAGATACCCATGGAAGCTCTGGACTTGTGAACGTCTGACACAACCTCCGTTTAAGGGCAGCGCAATCTGACAGACCTGGGCTCAAACCCCAGCTCTGCTGTTTATTCGCTGTGTGCTTTGAGGGAGCTCTCTAACTGGTGTGAGGCTCAGCTTCCTCGTCTGTGAACTGGGAATAATGATAGCAGCTGTCTTACAGAACTTCTGTGATGGGGGCGCCTGGGTGGCTCAGTGGGTTAAGCATCTACCTTCGGCTCGGGTCATGATCCCGGGATCCTGGGATTGAGCCCCTCATCGGGCTCCCTGCTCAGCGGGAAGCCTGCTTCTCCCACTCCCCCTGCTTGTGTTCCCTCTCTCGCTCTTTCTGTCAAATAAATAAAATCTAAAAAAACAAAACACAAAAAACCAAAAAACTTCTGTGAATGGTGCAAAGAGATATTTGGGAAGTGTGTTGCATAGTGGCTGGTATACAGTAGGCACTCAATAAATGATACCCATGACTGATTAAAAATGTTTTGGTTCTTCCTTCTGAGAGTCCAGAAGGATGGTGAGTTAAATATAGGTGTGTATTTAGAGGAAGGGCTTTAGAGTTTTGTGATTTTTTTTTTTTTTTAACCTTGCCTTTGGTTGCATAAGATGGTCATTGTCTCTGTGAGACCACGGGTCACTTCCATAGGACTCAGAGCATTGTGTCATGTAGCTCAGAACAGAGCAGAGGGAGGGCAGGAGGGGATGTGCCAACACAGGGTAGTGAAATATGTAATATCAAACCTTGTTTGTTTTCTTATACTAGAAAGCATCATATAGACAGTATTTGATTTCCACTGAATTGGGGGTAGGCTCCCAATCTAGGTCTAGCATTTCATACTTACCGAAACATTTTCTTATTCATAGGAGAATAGATGTGTTTGGCAGTGAGATTTTAAATGGTGACGTTTATACAAACCTTGGCTTCTATATATTGTTTTTCTGTTACCTGCTGGTTTAGCAATGAGACTTCCTCTACAAGGAGGCAAACTCAGAGACCTGGTCTTTGGGAAACTAAGGCTGGTACTTACCTGTGGACTTGACTGACACTGCACCTTTCCAAATGAAAGGGTTGGCACAGAGTAGGTTTTTAGTTGTTGGATGGATGGATGGATGGATGGACGGATGCCTAAATGCTGCTACTGGAGTTTCATTTGAGAGTCATAATGACCTGCAATGACAAATAAAGGGCACTGAGTGTAGTGTAAATGAGGTCAGTGAGATTGATTCCTCCCGACCCCTTGCTGGGATCCTGGCATTGCAGGAATGCTCTTTTATGTTGGAGCAGAGAGGGGGCTTCATAATTTTTGAACCTAGCTGACTCTTGAGGGCTAGAGTGCTTGGCACCGGGAGAAAGAAGAAATAGGATTTGGAAAAGAAGTTAAAGGTAGAGGGGAGGAGAACTAGAAAAAAACCATTGCTTCCTCCTAGATCAGGGAGCAAGTGGATGAAGCCCCCTTTTCCTTCTAGTACCTCGGAAAGGAAGGACAGGTGGTCACTGTTCGTAGTCTCGCTCTTATGGGTTGGATAGATTTTTGTGGACTGGTCTTGGGTTTATGAGCTTAAGATTTTGTGGACCAGCTGGAAATGTAAATGTGCACATTGTCTTTCCAGGGGCAGTTAATACTACCTTTCAATTTCTGATTTCAAGCTATAGAAAACAACCCATTCTCATGCTGGGTACTTCCCCTCCTCTTTTCTCTGCCTAAAGGGTTATTTTGAGAAATCTTCACCATATTGCAGACAATGTGGGGGAAAGGTGGAGAGTAAAGGCACATTTGTCATAAGAAGAAAAGGTAGGTCTATTTTTCCCTTGGCAGAGATCACCTTTTGAAAAGTGTTGTATTATGAAATGTGGTTTCCTTAAATACAACGAACTCAGCCTTAATGTCTGCTTTTTTTATGTTCAGCAACTAAGCCCAAGTTAATGAGTGCTGCACATCCCACAGTGACTCTCTCTCAAGCCAGGCACACTCAGATATACCCTAGTGCATAAAGGCAAACAACTTAATTAACTTACTCTCCATCCATAATTATCTGGAAATTAACTAGTTATAATGTCCAAGAGTTCACACTGCAAGCATATTTTAAAATCTGCTTAGAACAAAAGGGACCGACATGGTTGGCTACCTTCTCATCCCCCTCTTTGCCTGTGTGGCCCTTACTATGAAGCCCCTCCCATCATACTCTAAGGCTGTCTGTTTGTGAAGGTAATTTTAATTTCTGCAAACACTTTCTTCTTCTTAGAAGGATGCCAGTCATCTTGGATTAGGGCCTCATCCTTCTGACCTCGTTTAACCGTAATTACCTCTTTAGAGGCCCTGTCTCCAAATCCAGTCACGCTGGGGGTTAGGGCTTCAGCTTATAAACTTGGGGGTAGGTGGGACCCACAGTTTAGTCTGTAAACCATGTTCATTGTCAGGGGCTGTCTAAGATGGGAATTGACATAGAAGTGGGAGTTGGCCAGGCAGAGAAGGAGGGGGGAAGTATCTCAAGCTCCATGTTTAAAGGCCCAGAAGGCATGAGAGAGAATGCGGCACATAATCCAGTGTGACTGGATTTAGAAATAGCTTACTTTTTTTTCAGTCTTGATTTTGAATGCACGCTCACACGAGTTATAGTCTTGAATTGTATCAGCTCTGTAGAACTCGGTGTACCTTGTCCCTGGATTTGTGAGCAGTGCGCAGTGTGAAAGTGGGATTTTATCCGTGGAGAGTCAGGGTTACGCAATGGGATTGACCGAGTAGCCTTCTCCCTACACACCTGTGCTGCTCTGGTTGGGTTTCAGGTCCGCCCTCTCGTCCCCCCCCCCC